>NW_026922588.1:0-197675 GCF_032062105.1 Saccostrea cuccullata
GATGTCATTTTAGGAATTGCACAACCTTGCGTCATAAATCTATAATTGGCTCTCCGCCATTTTTAAATACATCCAAAAATAAAAACATCCATATCTATAAAGGTATATATGCAGCAGTCATTTTTCGTCGTTACACCGGCGTGAAGCGTTGTAGTTCATATACCTCATGAATCTTCTAAAAATTAAATTCATTTCTTATATTTACATTATTTTTTCTGATGACTCGCATAATTTTACGCCGTTCAACTGTCATTTTTTTTAAACAAAACAGTGTGCACTATATTTTGTGACAATTTGACGTCAAGAGCGGTAATATGACGGAGCAAAGGAGATATTCATGCTTTTTTGTGATGCATACCTAATGTAGTTCATGAAAAAATATACTGCATCTTATTTTGTAAAAAAGCATAGGGGAAATTATTGGAAATGTAAATACATGTATTCATGGATGGACATGGGAATAAATGTAAAAGAAATTGGTTACACAGTGAGTTTATGAATGTATCTTAGTAACCTGTGCAAATGTTTTATAAAAAATGTCGATGAATGGCCATGCTTATTTGTCTCTAAAGACATTTAAAATGGTACAATTTTGACTTTTAAATATTTTAATGTGTTCTTTGATGGATATTCTACATACAGTATTTTTTAAAATTATTTATACCTTTCATGCCCGTTTGTACAAAGCTTTTTGTGCATACATGCATACACTGAGATAATTACCTAGTTAAACTACTTTTAAGGTAGTGATTGTATGGACAGTTATTAGTAATCATTCTGTTTACTAGCTAAGATAGTGAAAAGTGGTGTAGTGGTCGTAAAGATACTTAAATACCCAGTGAAAGTTACTAATGAATGCTTAGATTAACTAATGTTATCTAGTAAATTTACCCAATTCCCAGTAAAACTACTTTTAAGGTAGTGATTGTATGGACAGTAAATTTACTAGTCTTCCCAGTGACTATCACTAATAATTTTTTTCAGTGTATCAGAGGCGTTAACATATTACTAATATTAAACAAGGGAAAAAAATATTGCATGAAAAGAGATACGTATCAATGCCCTACTTGTTATTTATTTATTTGCTTTTGGGGTACGCATACATCGTAGCTTTCCAAAAATCTTTCTCCAGTAAGTGATTCATTTAAGAAAATCATTTTAATAATATTTAATTTTGACAAAAAAAACATACAATTCGATGAATTATTTTTTTTAAAAATAGACCAGGTGATCGATTATATTTTCAATTCTGGAAAATAGAGTTACTGTTTAAATTTTGACAATCACCCTCTGCTCTACTATGATATAATTATTTATTTATTCATTTAATTCATAATTAATTCATTTATTTATTTACTCATAAATTACGCTATTTATTTATTCTTTTCCTTCTACACTTTAATATTTCTTTTAATGATGAAAAAGAAAGGGATGAAACTTTCTTTTCTCTTTTTCGGTAGAAGTAATCTTATTTTAGTTAACCAAACGAAAAAGAAACTCGGAATTATATCTAAGTAGTTTCTTTCTACAGTAAAGATAATTAAATTTCTTTTCGTTTTCATTAGTCAGCCCGCGGGTTGACTAGTTATGGTACGAAGAACTTCCAATGTGCTTGCGTGACCTGGAATTCTGGGAGTGGTTCTGCAGTAAATCACGCCTGCTAATTTTCAGTAAAATCAATATAGATTGTAAACCAACAAATCCCAAACACCAACGTAATCTGTAAATTTAACTCAAAAAGGATTTTCCCGATGCTTTTTTGTATAGAAGGTTTCAAACAGTTAACTGGTTCGCAGTAATTTAACTGGTTCGCACATGATCATGTGTTCTACGCAGCGAAGCATACAGTTGCTACTGTTGGATGAATTTAGTGTTTGACGCGTAAATTGAAGCTCTTTTATAAAATATATTGAAAGTATTTTTACTTATGTATTTAAATCTACAGCACAAACATTGGTTTATTACATATTTTTAGCTTTTCAGTTTTTACTGCTTTTACTTTCGTTTTCACTACAAATTATTTCGATCCCGATGCTAAATAGTGGACAGACTTGTTAAGTCATACAACAGATACTTCGGAAAGAAAACACAACTGGCTAAGCTTGCTTTTTTGTTGCCCCCGCTAAAATTTGAGAATATCAATTTCAGTCTGTTTGTCCGTCCATCTATAGTTCTGTCTGTCTGTAACACTTTCACTTCCCGGCAATATTGCGTGAAGTCTTCGAGGTATTGCAGTGAAATTTTACACAACTGTTTACACCTTATATGGCCTTTGGAAGACCCTCTTGATTTTGAGGCCAAAGGTCAAGGTATTAAATTTAGAAATTCTGTGTGTTTAAACAATTGTTTTCGTGCGATATCTCTGTAAGCCATTGAGCTTTTACAATTAAATTTTATACCACAACTCCATATGGCCATACATATGGCGTAAGGAACACCCCTGTGTATTTTGAGGTTCAAACGTCAGTGTCATAAATTCATACTTCTGTGTGACTCTGTGTAAAACTTTCATTTCCAGTCAATATCTCAAGAAGGTTTTGAGTTTTTGAAATTAAATGTCATAAACCATAATTTCCTATGGCCCCGCCCTGAACCCCCCCCCCCATTCTGCGCATACCTATTTTTATCCGTAAATTGGCTTGTTTTTCATAAACTACGACCTGGTAATCTAGGTTGTGGCAATCATATTTATGAATTTATAGGTTTATTATATTATACATGTAAGAGGTCTGATAAATGAATTTGTAGGTCTTAGTAATGTTTGCTTTATTTCAAGTCTACTTTTTATTAAACAATTTTAAGCCAAAATTCAGCTAGTTAAAAGTAAGTCAAATGACGGTAGTTAATAAATAAAAAAAAAAGCTTCTAGGCTATTCCGTCAAAGCTTACATGTTACCTGTTTGAATGAACAATAAATGTTTGTTTTTTTTTATTCTAAAATGTACAAGAAAATATACTAGGTATTTCAATAATCCTTTATTTGAATTCTAAAACGAAGGTTCAGTATGGCTGTTTAAGTATCGCAGGGACAAGGGTGTTTCCCTTTTCTAAACACACAGCCAAGAGTGATCAACCGGCGGCATGATAAACTCTAACAAGGATGACAGTGAAGCGTATTGGGCTCCGTTTTGTCTAAAATGGCATAATGTCCATATATCTCCCTCCCCCTAAAATCTTATAGATCTGATAATGAGATTGTAGGTTTATAACTTCTTTGATTAATGTTACGTGAATTGGAACTTAAATGTTTATACATACCTTCTATTCTTTTGATTTTGAGACAAAAAATGCAAGAATCTGCATGCACAAACGCTTCTGTTTCTATGCAGAAAAAATATTAAGACGATGTTTTAATTTTAGTGCCCAACTCTGCTACTGATTAAAAATTTGATGAAAGCATTTTTTCAGTTCTCTATGATTCTTTAAAACATTATCACAGAAAAGAAAAATCCACTGGCTGACTCTCCAAGCTTTTTTTTTAAAGCCAACCTTGTAATATTGCTTTTGTTAAGTGTTAAGTTTTGCGCATTTAATTTTGCGTGATTTGGTAAAGGTATTTAAATCCCGTCTCAGGCCGTTTTGGTCATTCGAGTTTGTACTCAGCTATTAATAGCAAACAATACCATGAATATCGATGTCGAACGAGAAGAAATTAATTGCACGTGATAGAGAACCACCCAGGGAAAACTCCACGGATAAAAACATTACAATAGACGAGGCTTTAAGTCTCTTTTCTTCAAGATTGAAGACGGTTTTAAGGGACGAAAGGGCCAATTTTAGACAGGAGTTAGAGGAACAAGTATCCGATATCAGGGTTGAATTGGTGCATAGGCAAACCGGACAGTAAAAGCTCCGTTCTTTTCAAATATTCCCGTTGCAAAAACCAGTTTGATTTTAACTCCGAAAGAATAGACGAATTACAGCTGGCAGAAGATTATTTCAAGTTCGTTAGAATTGAAGAGGTTCGTGAAATTGTGAGACAGGCTATAAAGATAAGTTATCTGAGAGAAACACGCATATTAAAATAGCAGACAAATATGGGTGGGATACTCTGGAAAAATATCTGGGTGATGATTTCGTTAATAGTCCTGATGAACTGACAAAATTACACAAAGCGGAATCCCGTGCCATTAAGCGTAGGAAGGAGACTAAGAACAAAAAGTCTTATGACAGAAACAGCGACTGGGAATCTAAAGCAGTCCTTTTTCGTGTCGACAATTCAGAAGCTTTCAAACCATATCTCCACCAAGGATTTGCCCTTACTCAACCAGCCTCAGCCCCAGGAATATATGTGAGGACTTGACCAGGCCCTCAACCCAACCAAAGCAGGTTTTCATACCCAAGATCTACAGTGTGTTTCTACTGTTCCGGCGAAGGCCACGTCTCGACCCAGTGTCCACTCAAGATACAGGGAATGGGCAGGGTTTCAATGCCCACTGCAACCATCACAAACGCGGAATCAGAGAAGAAAACTAAGAGTTAATCATCAAGACGAACAAAATGATTTGGTGAGTCTAAATTCAGAACTTTTGCCATGTAAAGCCGGATTTAAAAACGATTTTTCACAAAGTAACAACGTCAATGGTCGTTTAAGTAATCATGTAGAATTTTGGAAAAATGTTCTTAAGGTTAGTGACACAGAAATGTGTGTATTTAAACATTGAAGAACTGTTAAAAAAGGGTTTAATTTTAAAACCTTCATATATACCGCACGTAGTAAATCCCCTGACAGTTTCTGTAAATGCTAAGGGCAAAGAAAGATTAATTCTAGAATTGAGGCACGTAAATCAATATGTCGTTTTGTACAAATTTTAACTTGAGGGCATCAAAAAGGCGTTAGATTTTGTTCAAAAGGATGGCTTTATGTTTAAGTTTGATTTATCTCCTGGCTATCATCATATTGATTTACATCCTTCTATGTATAAATATTTTGGATTTGCATGGTCAGGGGATTATAACGAATTCACATCCTTACCATTTGGTCTGTCTTTGGCGCCTTTCATTTTCACAAAAATTCTTAGAAATTTGGTAAGATTTTGGAGATAACGAGGTATTTCAATAGTTTTATACCTTGATGACGGATTTGGATTTGCAGATAGTTATTCTAATTGCATGCAATCATCTGATTTTGTTCAAGATACCTTGTATAAGGCAGGTTTTATTGTTAATAAAGAAAAGTCATTATGAATGCCAGTTCAAACTTCAGATTGGTTAGGATTTAGTTGGAATCTTGCACAGGGTACCTTTAAATTACAAAAAAGTAAGCTAGAAGATTTTCTAGACTTGTTAGAGCAACTTAAAAATAAGAATTTTTACGTGTCTGCAAGAATATTAGCCAAGGTTACATGGAAAAAAATATCCTTTTCAGCAAGTTTGGGTTCAGTGTGCAGATTTATGACAAGGCAAATGCACTTGTCTATTTGTTCAAGAAAGTCGTGGGACACATTTTTTCAGTTGTCCAATGAAACCATTGCTGAGATCAATTTTTGGAAACTAAATTGTATGTGTTTACCTTTTAAGAAAATTTTTCAAGAATATGTATTACCAGAAAGACTCATTTATACAGATGCTAGCGATCACGCAGGCGCTGGTTATTGTTTGCAAATCCTGGGTAAGATTTTTCATAGGCAATGGACAGAGGAGGAATCCAAGAGAAGTTCAACTTGGAGAGAACTCAAGGCTATTGAAATGACATTAGATGCATTTAAGGTAGAACTTGAAGGTAAATGTGTAAAAGTTAGCACGGATAATCAAAATGCTGTAAGAATCATAGAAGTGGGAAGTATGAAAGCAGAATTGCATGCTGTAGCTTTTGCAATTGTAAAAAAATTATATTATGTACAGAATAACTTTAGATGTGAATTGGTTACCAAGGGATGAAAATATTGTTGCTGATTTTTTCAGTAAAATGTATGATCCAGATGATGGGGCCATTGATCAAAGAATTTTTAATTTTTTTCAATATAAAATGGGGTCCATTTACGTGCGATTTGTTCGCCAATTGCTACAATCATAAGGTTAAGAAGTTCTATTCAAAATTTGCAGATAATTTAACGACAGGTGTTGGTGCATTTTCTTTTGATTGGAGTGTACATAATAACTGGATAGTTCCCCAAGTAAGATTGATTTCTAAAGTTATTCGGCATTTAATTTAATGTAAAGGGAAAGGCGTTCTTATTGCACCTAAATGGATTTCATCCCCTTTTTGGTCAAGTATTGTAAATAAGGATGGATCGTTTAAAGGTTTTGAGAAACATTATGTAGAATATAAAAATCCGTCTAGATTTTTTGTCAGTGGATCGCAGAGGAACAGCGTTTTAAATGAAGGAAATGTGTCATTCAATGTTGTTGTGTTAAGATTGGACACTAATCAGGATATTTTAAGTTGACTAATGTGTGACTATCAGTGTTTGAAGGCTATGTTTTCCGACAAGGAAATTATATTCGGACTATGTTTCACTCAACTATGTGAGTGCTTTGATATGCATACTATGTTGTTTAATAATTACATTATAAAAGTGTACATATTAATTCTATGTGTAAAAGTAAAAATATGTTTTATCATTGATCTTCATCATTATGCTATTTTGTATTGTGTTGTTTGTGTTTTGTAGAAGATGAGATTCACCACTTCTCAATGGAATTAATTAGACGGATTAAAGAGGAATAATCCTGAGTTATCCTCCTTAGTAGACGAAGTTCCAAATATTGTAACAGCAAGCAAATCCAAAAACACCAATAAACAATATGATTGCTATTTTAGAAAGTTTTCAGAATGATGTCGAGGTTATCATTTTCAGCCTTACCTGCAGATGTCTGTACAGTAGTATTTTACATTTCTTTTTTAGTTCAGAACAACGTTTCAGTCACTGTGCTCAACTCCAATTTTTTCAGTATTTCATGGCAACATAATTTTCACCTTGTTAAAAACCCGTGCGAAGAAAATTTTGTTATTTATACATTTGAAGGTGCAAAAAGAATTTTGTCCAAACCACTAAAAAAGAAAGAGCCTGTTTCAATTGTAATGATGAATATGCTTTTTACAGCTTATGGTCATTCTAAAGATTTGTCAAAGATTAGAATTTATTGCATGTTTAGTTTAGCTTTTGCAGGTTTTCTGAGATTTAATGAGTTGATCAACATTGTTTTTCATAAACTACGACCTGGTAATCTAGGTTGTGGCAATCATATTTATGAATTTATAGGTTTATTATATCATACATGTACGAGGTCTGATAAATGAATTTGTAGGTCTTAGTAATGTTTGCTTTATTTCAAGTCTACTTTTTATTAAACAATTTTAAGCCAAAATTCAGCTAGTTAAAAGTAAGTCAAATGACGGTAGTTAATAAATAAAAAAAAAGCTTCTAGGCTATTCCGTCAAAGCTTACATGTTACCTGTTTGAATGAACAATAAATGTTTATTTTTTTTATTCTAAAATGTACAAGAAAATATACTAGGTATTTCAATAATCCTTTATTTGAATTCTAAAACGAAGGTTCAGTATGGCTGTTTAAGTATCGCAGGGACAAGGGTGTTTCCCTTTTCTAAACACACAGCCAAGAGTGATCAACCGGCGGCATGATAAACTCTAACAAGGATGACAGTGAAGCGTATTGGGCTCCGTTTTGTCTAAAATGGCATAATGTCCATATATCTCCCTCCCCCTAAAATCTTATAGATCTGATAATGAGATTGTAGGTTTATAACTTCTTTGATTAATGTTACGTGAATTGGAACTTAAATGTTTATACATACCTTCTATTCTTTTGATTTTGAGACAAAAAATGCAAGAATCTGCATGCACAAACGCTTCTGTTTCTATGCAGAAAAAATATTAAGACGATGTTTTAATTTTAGTGCCCAACTCTGCTACTGATTAAAAATTTGATGAAAGCATTTTTTCAGTTCTCTATGATTCTTTAAAACATTATCACAGAAAAGAAAAATCCACTGGCTGACTCTCCAAGCTTTTTTTTAAAAGCCAACCTTGTAATATTGCTTTTGTTAAGCATTAAGTTTTGCGCATTTAATTTTGCGTGATTTGGTAAAGGTATTTAAATCCCATCTCAGGCCGTTTTGGTCATTCGAGTTTGTACTCAGCTATTAATAGCAAACAATACCATGAATATTGATGTCGAACACATTTTTTAAGAAGGTTTATATTTAAGTCGTTTACAATATATACTGAAAGGAAAAAGAAACGCAGGGTAAACTTTTGAGGTGATTTAAATTTGTTTTTCTTAAAATACTTTTTAGTTTTCCTATCTAACTTTTAAAATCATCTTTCAAAAAGATATAACCAAATTCTCATATGATTTTGTGTAATTATTCATGAGTTATTAAAGCTCAAATTACGATACCCCGAAAAGGGAAAATCGAAAACTCTCATTTTCTTCAATGTCCTTCTCGTGCATCTGTCAGAGTCTTATTTCTCCTTTGCATGGAATTTAATCAGAGTGTATATCTTTCAAACCCTGGCTATATTTAGCATGGGTACAGTACCCGCATCGTTATTCTTTACAATTTTATCGGTTCTATCGTGCGTGTATCCTATCGTATCGTGCGTGTATCCTATCGTATCGTGCATGTATCCTATCGTATCCTATCGTATCGTGTTTTGCGTTTATCAGGTTTTGCGTTTTCTATCGTGTTTTCCGTTTATCGTGTTTTGCGTTTATCGTGTAGATCGTTTATCAGGTTCTATCGTGTATCGTGTTTTGCGTTTATCGTGTATATTCGGAAACCCTCGCTTTTTATCTTTACTATGTAAAGAAACTATTGAGCTATTCCGAGTTTCTTTTTCGTTTTGTTAATAAAAATAAGATTAATTCAACCGAAAAAGAGTAAATAAAGATTTATCCCTTTCTTTTTCATCAATATAAGAAATATTAAAGCGTAGAAGGAAAAAATAATTAATCGCGTATTTCATGAATGAATAAATTGAGTTATTAATAAATAATTAATTAAATATATAAAATAATTATACCATGGTAAAGCAGAGAGTAATTGTCAAAATTTAAACAGTAACTATTTTTCGGAGATGAAATTATAAGTAGATCGATCAACCGGCGCGTCGATTTACTGGTCGTTTTTTTTTTAAAATAATTCATCGAATTGTATGATTTGTTTTGTCAAAATTAAGGGGGATGTACAAGCCAATTGGATCTAGTCTGGTATGAAATAAGAAATGCCAAGAATGTGCTTAATACTCGTCTAAACTAGCCCAAAGTTACTCAAAGTGTTAATGTACTAGTTACCTACTGTTAGAGACCAAAATTAGTGAATAATTAAGTTTATTTTGTTTTAATTAGGAGGAAATTAATCATGGTAGAACTGCGCAGCTACAGCATTCACGAGATGAAAAATGCATTGAAAATGGTATAAGTTTGATTCATTGATAATATGGCTACAACCATTTTTTTCGCTTTTTTCTTGTCATTTTCTAAAATTCTTGAAAAATTGATTTTTCATATGTGTGTCTTCCTGAGGCCATGTGTTCATTTCGTCCGCCATTCCTCTGTCACACGGAGTTCGAATAACATTGATTTTTGAATAAATGCGACCATAACAACATCAAGACAAGACATTACTAAGTTATAATCATTAGGTAATATTATTTACTACTTTTATTTGTTGCATCGCTTCGTCTGATTAATGAAAAAACGCGATTTTAACCCCACCCCAACAAATGGGGAAAAACTGTTCCGTTGGCAGCTCGAGTTTCCTAGCAAATATTATTACACTGAGCACGTGGTTGGTATGTGCATATATCTGCTGTGGATAGATGCGTTTATTACGATGATTATATTTAATTTTTCGCAAAACAAGTCTTGATAATTTGTTGGTTTCTTTAAAACTCAAGAAAAAAGTTAAAAAATGCCGTAAACATATGTGTTTACGTCGGGTCTTTTTTCTGTGGCGTTAGAAGTTATTTTGAAATAGGGCACTGCAAGGAGGATGCTTAGCATTTAATTTGAAAATGTTAAACAATATGCGGTGCAAGAAAAAGAAATTGCAATTACATGTCTTACATTCGAAAAGTTGGTACATATGTCTACTTTGTTTAGCGGTTAGATAGAAAAAATAGGCAGTTAAAGTATTTCCCTCAGGCACCTCATGTAAATAGCTTGATTGTTTGCAATGACCAACACATTGTATGGAGTAATGTTTGGACATAAAAACGCATCATGTCTCATTATGTTGACTACGTTGTAAGCTCTCACTTATTGAACATACGAAGCTTGATAAAATATATTGAGTTGTTTCTTTGAAATTTAGAAGCAATCACAATGTTTGCAAACAAAGGTCCATTGCATATGCTATGTCTATCATCGCAAAAAAAATGAGAGACTAACCCCCCCCCCCCCCCTCTTCCAAAAATCCCATGTTCTTTTTTCAAAATAGTGCCAAAGATTAAAAAATTTTGCATTACTAAGTATGTGATGGAACATGTGCTAGCCTTATAAGACCATTTGTTATAAAAAATATTTGGTTGCCCTCTCTCCCGATCTACTGCCTAGAAATGGCCCGACTCAATTTTATTTTACATCCAATTACAGGATATTTATTTTTCTTCCGTCAACAAATATGTTTAAATTTTAAAGATTTTTTTTTCTCACCATAAATACGGACCCAATAATTTTCCCTGAGTTGGGAGGTCCACCAAACGTCATTTCAAAGATGGTATAAAATATTTAATTATGTTGATTTTTTTTTTCTTTTTTTCTCTGTAAAATTGTAATTTTGACAAAATGGGCAATAGAAAAAAAAATTATTCATAAATCTTCTAACCCACTCTGAATGATTTTATTCCTTTTCAAATGTTGCTCCGCTGTAATGAAAATTGTAAATGTTTATTTGACAGAGTATACGCAGGGGGGGGGGGTTGGTTGATCAAAAGTAAACGATATCTTAGGTGTTTGATAGTAATATTATTGTTGAAATATTCAAGTATTTTTCAAAGTTCATATGCTTATAGCATATTGCTTAATTAAAAACAAACCCCTTTTCAAACTTGCTTTCACCGGGCAACATAACAAGTATCATATTCAACCATCTGCCTTCCTTCACTAAAACGATCTATCCAATCATTGATTGAATTATTAGGAAGTCATTTGTTTTAATAAACTATGAACAAATTCTTATACGTTACTTCAAAGGCAATTTTAAGATATACCATAAATATTTTAGTCGTTTGTTGAATGAGTTCCACTGAGACAACCATTTTTCGTCACAAGTACCTGCATAATGACTTCATTTTCACATAGTGAGCAAAACTTTATTCAGCATATGCTATTTATAGAGTGTGCACCAAATTTGTTTCTAATCTAAATTGTGGTTTGGTAGATATAGAGATAGTTCGAGAACTTTTTGATCACCCCTCTTACTAGTTGATACTAACACAAGGTTTTTCATATCGATTTTATGTGTTTAATTTCTTTGTGTTTCATTGGTGATAATCAAACTTTTGATAGATATTATAAGTTATCTGTGGCAAACTTACAAACTCTTAATTTTAAACTTTGATGGTGCTCATTTTTGAAAGAGTTTATTTCAATACGTACACTATTGAACAACTGTTCGATAATACTAAATAAATTACTTCAAGCCACACTATAACACAATTCCTCTTTTAAAAGTGTTCATATTATTTGAAATATTTTGCAACTGTAATTCTCTTCTACATTTAAAGATTGTTATGTCCCTCCATATTAAGAAGAGGTCTGGAAAACAAAATTCTGTGCTAAAAATAGACCACGTGCTGCTATCAATGAACTACTTTCAGGGTTCTTTACACTTTTTTTGAAGACAACGATACCTTGTTTTTAACTTAAAATTATCATTTAAAAGTGCAATATTTAGACATTTTCTCAACAAATGGTTGTAGAGAGAACATTAATGCACAGTTTGCGTATTTTTTTGGATTTTTTAAGGCTCTGCCGAATTCTGTAGCTGCGCAGTTCTAAGGAGCATATCAAAAGCATTTTTCTGCAAAAGTATAGATTATATATGCACAACATGCATTCAGTTATGCATATTTATTGTATCTTTATCATAAGGATTTAAAATTTGATCAAAATATAATGTACTTTAGCCATTTGAAGAAATGTTTACATTTTGTTCTCACTGCACTAAAGGTGGCCGTACATCCCCCTTAAATACTATTTAATAATATGATTTTCTAAAATGAATCGGAGTTCGTGTAGACAAAAGGAATATAAATAAATAATAAGCAGGATATTGAAATGTATCTTTTTTCATGCAATATTCTGTTTTTCCTTGTTTATCGTCTGATAACGTTAGAAATATGTTTACGCGTCTGACCTGCATGTATGCACTATTATTTAAAGTCTTGATGTTACAAATATAATATAACATAAGATTGATTGATTGATTGTATATTGTTTAACGTCCCTCTTGAGAATTTTTCACTCATATGGAGACGTCACCGATGCCGGTGAAGGGCTTCAAATTTAGACCTATACTCGGCACTCAGGGCCATTGAGCAGTGAGGGTTCTTTATCGTGCCAACGCCTACCGTGACACGGGACCTACGTTTTTAAGGTCATATCCGAAAGACCCGTGACTTTCACTTCTAGTGCCGAGCGCTTGGCGAAGGAACAGTCACTACCTATGTTTACGTCTTAGGTACGACGCGGCGCCGCGATCGAGAATCGAACCCGGGCCTCCCGATCACGAAGCGAACGCTCTACCACTAGGCTACCGTGACCGGTTTATATATAACATAAGACAATGATCCAGATGATTTTAACAACGATTTTGGCCGTATACATTCAAATTTTAAATTTATTTTTAAAGCTAATTACAAATTCCTTGACATATGTCTAAATTAATAAAAGAAATCAAAATTATAAAATATAATCAATGAAAATTTTCTTCCCAATTTATCACACCATGGCTGTTACTATAAAATAGAAGATGTTTTTAACAGCTTACCTTTTCGGCGTGGAAATAAACTCAAAATATAATCTATCGGGATGCCCGCCTCCTATTATAATTATTTAGTAGGAAAAGTCGCATTTCACTCTTTTAGTATTTGTTAATTAATTTTTCTGTTTTGTATTGTAAAGAAGAAAGTATTTAACCATTCAATGTTTGTTAATAAATACGAGGTCTTAAATAAGTATCTGTAATGTAAAATGTTAACATGTACATAAGTCAGAGCTTAGCGTAAACGTACATGTGCAGTTGTAGCAGATTCATATTCTCATGACACAGTTTACATGTTTATTTAGATTTCTATTCAGAAAATTTAATTTTCTTGAACTGTTTCGTTCTTGATAGATCTAACATGTTAAATCTATTAAGTTTGTTAAAGCCGTTTTTTAAACCTTTCTTTCGGCCAGTCTTCTACTTGTATTATTTTCTAAGATATGAATATTTAATTGCGATTTTTGGATACATCGCAGATTGTAAGCTTTAGACATTAAATACAAATATTTAATTTATTGCGTAAATTGCTTCTGTGAAATAACTTGGTACTTGTAGATAAATTTATTTGATAGAAAATTAAAATGTATATTTTCATAAATAATAAATCTGTTTATAGAGTTTCAAAATTCACACACTTAAGAAGAAATTAAAAAAAAATACAGTCTCCATTTCATAAAAATCCATTTAATCACTGTCAATTTATATATATATAAATAAACAACTTTTGTAAAATCAATACAGAGATCTCAGGTTCTTTTTAAAATAATTAAATGTACTTTATATTTTAGATTTGAAGCTCTGCGAGTATTTAAATTAAAATATAATTTTATATAAATAATCTTTAATCTTTAAATTCAATTCAAAATAATCTTTTCGTCTTGTCAAAAAACGTTCCGCATTTGGAACAATCCTATCAGGTTTTGCGTTTATCCTATCGTGTAGATCGTTTATCAGGTCTATCGTGTTTTGCGTTTATCGTGTTTTGCGTTTATCGTGTTTTGCGTTTATCCTATCGTGCGTGTATCCTGTCCTATCGTGCGTGTATCCTATCGTATCGTGCGTGTATCCTATCGTATCGTGTATCCTGTAAAGAATAACGATGCGGGTACTGTAACAACGCAAAAAAATATGTCAAACGACGCGCGCATGCGCCAGTTAGAGGAATACAACAGTAAGTTGACTTGCTCAAAAAACCAAATTGCAGAATTGTTTTCCTTCAAATTTGGTATGAATGTAATGATTATAATTGTGTACACTATAAATGACTGTTTTGTGGTAGTTAGGTGGCGATTTAAGAGAAGGCAGGACGAATAACCCGCTCGTAATATGGCTCTGTTTGGCGTTACCGTCATCGTCACGGTTGAATGAAAACCACTCCAGACCCTCTCTGACAACGGCTAAAACGTTTTATGGGGGAAAATTTACAAGAGACTGCTTAGTAAACTGTTGTTGCCCTTTTCATTAATTAAGCAATTCGAAAACAAGACCCCATTGAATTTCCTTAAAATGTGCCAAGATTGCAATAAATTCATAATGTCTTATTGAAAAACGATGTGCATACCTCATATACATCAAATAATGCAACACGGTTTGTGGGCAATCACGTCGTTATCAAATTGCACGTGTTTTGGGCTTTTTAGCGTTTTCCCTACGTGACGTCATAAATTTTACGGTTGAGTAATTCTGAATACTGATTTTGATGCACAGTAACTCATGTGGTCAATTTCTTTTCGACAATTACGCTACCCTGCGTTTATTTTTCCTTTCAGTATATTTTCTATTGCCGTTTTTGAATGTCCAGATTTTGCAGTACAATTTGTTTTAAAGAAATTCTAAGGGCATAAAATGATTGCATTGTGTATTATAGGTAACTAAATTTGTAATAATACTTTTCATGTATATCGATATTAAAGAGAAATAACTTTATAATGTGGAGAGACCAAGAAGACTTTATTTAAATACTTGAATTTTGTAAATCAGAGGGAAGATAACTAGAACTATTATGTTAATAGAGCTGAGTACACGACTCATATCTAATAAACACTGTAAAGTATAGAATGTTCTTGAATTTTATTATGGATTAGAAAAGAAATGTTTTATTTGCGGATGAACAGAGCGAAGTAGAAAATAATAAACGAGGTTTTCCGAATATACACAATTGATAAACGTAAAACACGATACACGATAGAACCTGATAAACGATCTAGACGATAAACGCAAAACACGATAAACGGAAAACACGATAGAAAACGCAAAACCTGATAAACGGAAAACACGATACGATAGGATACACGCACGTTACGATAGGACACATGCACGATACGATAGGATACACACACTATAGGATAGAACAGTAAAAAATAACGATGCGGGTAGTATACAGATATGTTTGACATAAATATTATTACAATTAAAATTAATTCTGCACTGTTAGTGTTGAACGTTTCACTTTTTCATTAAGACACATTTTCTAATTATAGACATGGTACCGTGATGGTTTAATGCTTCCCGTAGTATAGGTACAATTGAAGTCTATATACAGTAGCATGTATTATGATAGCAAAAGTTTTATCCCCTTCTTTTCCGATTTATAGCGAGTGCAGCGAGCTCAATAGACTAACGTGTAAGAACAGAGGAAATTCGGATTGAAATATGTACATACATCAGGCAAAATTTTCTGTGAAACAATCACAGAATTCCTGCACTACCTAATGTCCTTTGCGCGAATAAATAAATAAATTAATAAATAAATAAATAAAAGCGTAAAGCATGACATGCTATCAGTTTGTAGATATTTTTCAAAAATGCAAAAAATAGCTCTGCACTGTTTTTTGACCAAAATTGTACGAGGTCTATATAGTTTTAACCAGACGCTAGGCTTTCTCCGTAAGCTCCGACGAGCTATGTGACGTCTGTGACGTCACAGGTAGTCGAGACGTCTCGTGCGGATTGATGTTTGAAGTGGATTGCTGATAATTTTTATGCCCCCGTAAACGAAGTTTCGGGGGTATATAGTTTTTGTCGTGTCCGTCTGTCTGTCTGTCTGTCTGTCTCTCTGTCTGTCTCTCTGTTTGTCTGTTTGTCCGCAAAAACTTTAACCTTGTCCATAACTTTTGATTTAGTAGAGCTATGACTTTCATATTTTATATGTATATTCCTTGTGACAAGACCTTTCTTTGGGTACCACCAAATTTGACCTTTTGACCTTGACCTTGGAGTTTGACCCACTTTTACATGAAAATTTTAAACTTTTATTTTGGCCATATCTTTTGAACAGTAGATACCAGGACATTTATACTTCACATATGTAATGTTTGTTGAAAGACCTTTCATTGGATACCAACAACCTTGACCCTTTGACCTTGACCTTGTAGATTTCCGTACTTGTGAAAAAACTTTAACCTTGGCCATAACTTTTGAACGGTAAGTGATATGGCTTTCATACTTTATATATGTAATCCTTGTGAAAAGCCCCTTCAATGGATATCAAGAACTTTGACCCTCTGACCTTGACCTCTGAGATTGACCTACTTTAAAAAAGCAAACATTCACCATTACTTTTATTTTGGCCATATCTTTTGAACAGTTAATACCGGGACATTTATACTTCACATATGTAATGTTTGTTGAAAGACCTTTCATTGGATACCAACAACCTTGACCCTTTGACCTTGACCTTGTAGATTTCCGTACTTGTGAAAAAACTTTAACCTTGGCCATAACTTTTGAACGGTAAGTGATATGGCTTTCATACTTTATATGTGTAATCCTTGTGAATAGACCCTTCATAGGATATCAAGAACTTGACCCTATGACCTTGACCTCTGAGATTGAGCTACTTTAAAAAAAAGCAAACATTGACCGTAACTTGTATAGAGTAAGGGCTAGTGCGTTCATCCTTTACATATTTGATTCTTATGACAAGACCTTCCATTTGATAACAAGAACTTTGACCCTTTGACCTTGACCTTAAAGTTTGACCTACTTTTTAAAAAAATGAACGTTGGCCATAACTTCTGAACGGTTAGGGCTAGGGCTTTCATGCTCTACATAAGTCATCTATGTGGCAAGACCTTTCATTTGATACTAACTACGTTGACCTTTTGACCTTGACCTTGGAGATTTTTGTACTTATTAAAAAAAAACTTTTACATTGGCTTACTTTCAAATTTCACAAGTGTTTTCAAGTGAGAATACCCTCCTTTTGGTACCAATTAATTAAATTTGCATTTAAGAAAAGCTTAATCTTTGCTATGTTGCCATACGGGGGCATCAGTGTTTCACAAACACATCTTGTTTCAAGTTTTTTTCGCACTCTCTACCATCGGCTCATACATTCACCTCTGTCGATGGTACAACTGCGCTCGTTCCAACGGTCACACCGTTAAACATATTAAGGGTTACATATTATTTAAAAAAAATGTTAAATTCGCCATATTCTAACTGTGTGCGTTTACTCATCTCATCTATTATTTCAATATGACCTCATGATAATGGATAGCTCAAACCATGTGTATCATTACTTTTCCCGACCTTTTCATTTGAGACGAATTCAGTGCTTAAATATTCACTCAAACTATTAAACAATAAAAATATGTGGATCTGCAGATTAGATAAAATATTCTTTTTATTAAATTGTATGGAATCCGGATAGGGCCAAGCAGTTCACTATCGCATCATCGCACCATCGAGATTTGAGTTGATGATGCGATGACGCGATAATGCGATGACGATGAAGCGATGGTGCGATAACGATGAAGCAATGGTGCGATAGCGCGATAACGATGAAGCGATGGCGCGATAGCGCGATGACGATGATGCGATGGTACGATGAAGCGATAATGCGATGACGCGATGGCACGATAGCGATGATGCGATGGTGCGATAGCGATGATGCGATGGCGCGATAGTGATGATGCGATGCTATATCGTGTCATCGTTATTGCTTTATCGCGCTATCGACATCGTGTCATCGCACCATCGCTCTATCGACTATTTAGATAGGATGGCGTTCCCAGCAGTCATTGCATAACATGGCGTTTGTTGATGAAAAGATTCAGGAATATTTCTTTAACGGAAACGATAAAGAAATTATATTTCTTCTTTGGTTTTATACAGAAGAGCTTCCATGTATATTGTCATTAGTAGTTAAAATTCGAGGAAAGATTTGATTGCCCAGTGATAATAAACTGACTTTAATTTTGTATTTGATAATTATATTTTAAATAACAAATACGAAGTACATGTACCAAGAGGAGAGAGGGAGGAAGACTTTTGTCCTGTGTTTGCTTTTAATTTTCTTGATTGTGAATACTGTATTTAACGGTGCTTAAATGTCACGATTTCTCATAAAGTACAATAGCGATGCTTTTAATTTCACCAGGGACCTATATACTAGTATACAGGACGCAAGAAATTAATTTAAATTTCGTATAAGTATTTACTTGTTTTTAATAGTTAATGATAACATTCACGGTGGGTTTAATTTTGCAGAAAAAAGATGAATCGCGAACAAAGTGAAACTAAAACCATTGTAATTATTTTCCAATCAACAGTATTAACCCCCCCCCTCCCCCCCGCCGGTTTATAAACCAAAATCTAGATCACGTGGATTTCGATATCTTTTACATCAGTCACAAGATGAGTGTATTGTTAAACTTATCTTGATTATCAAACTATAAATTAACAGTCTTCTAAATAGTTATATGTCTGGCAAGAAAGACATGGTTAATTTTAATGCCCAAGTGAAGTTTATTAACCCAGTAAGATCTATTTCTGATATATATTCTGTTCATATCTTCGCTACCTGACGCCCATTTCTCTTCTCAATGGCGCATGCGCATAAGAGTCGATAGCGCGATAGTGCGACAATGCGATGACGATAGTGCGATAGAGCAATGATGATGACACGATAGAGCATCGCTTCATCGTTATCGCGTTATCGTATCATCGCTATCGCACCATCGCATCATCGCTATCGTGCCATCGCGTCATCGCTTTATCGCTCCATCGCACCATCGCTTCATCGTCATCGCAGTATCGCGCCATCGCGTCATCGTTATCGCGCTATCGCACCATCGCTTCATCGTTATCGCGCCATCGCTCCATCGTCATCGCATTATCGCGTCATCGCACCATCGACTCAAACCTCGATGGTGCGATGATGCGATAGTGAACTGCGTGGCCCTATCCGGATTCCAAAAAATTGTTTTGTTTTCAGTCTGAATAGTCATGTATAATTTTTATCTCACATGTACGTACGGATAAATTATCGCCTTTGGAAATATAACTCAATATCACACAGCACGTCAACTAATATCTTGTTCCCCTCAGACCAAGATATCCCTGATCTCATTTATGTTGCAAACAACGAATGCAGTTTAAGACCTTTTTGTCAAGATTATCTAACACATCAATTATAACTTCGTTGACTAGTTACAAACTATACACAATATAGGGAAAAATATGATTGAAACAATATACTGCAGAGCGAACGTTTTCGTTTGAACAAAATTTTGTTGATTTGTTAACATACATTTGTAGTTTCGAGAGCATTTGATTTCGATGTTTTAAAAGTAACCTTATTTAATATGCAGTCATAGATAAATATTACTGATTTTATGGTACTTAATTTTATTCCATTACTGACATGCGCGTGAAAATACCATCTTTACACATTTTTTTTAAGTAAACCTTACTTTTTTTAATTTTTTTTCACTGATTTCACTGATACTTGTAATGTGTTTTGTAATATATGTTCAAAGAAGCGTGACAAATATTTCACAAATTTATTCTCAAATTGTTTTTGTTGTTTTCATTTGACCAGAAACTCAGAGGACACGTACATACAGTTGTATTGATAAAAATATGAATTTGTGCAAGTATTACCCCCTAACCCCCCCCCTTTTACTTTGATTCCCCAAAGTGTGTTTTTCATTTACCTGAAATCTATTTATATTTCAGAATTACAGAAATAAAAGAAAAAATTCAAGGAGGAGGTATGTTGCATGCTTATCCTGGGAAAAAAAATGCAATACTCCAAAATATGCATCAGGATACTCTTTTAACAAATAAGAAATTAAATTCTACTACCATGAGAAATAAAGGTCAAACTTTACAGCAACCAAAAAAAAAAACCGATAAGAATCTTATCCATGAAGTAGCACTTTAAATGTAGGTTGGAAAGGTAAATTTTAGAAATCCAATTATGATATTCAAACAATCCAAATCCAAAATAAATGTAAGATAAAAAGTATAAAAAAAGAAACAGGACCTTTCAGTTAAAACCGAAATGCAGCTTTCGGTTACGCAGCTACGATAAGACTTCCAGAGAATATTGTAGTGCACTCTGTGCATGCACTTCTCTGTACTACAAATATATGACGTCATAATAGTAAATGACGTCAAGTTGTAAGCTGATGCAAGCTGTACAGATGAGGAGAGTGTCATAAACTTTACGCCTTATTTCAATCTGCATATTAAAAAAAATGCAGAATGCTAGTATAAGATAAACGTATAATTATCATTTTTTAAAAAAAATAATACAACCAAAAAATTTAGATAAGTTAATTTTAATACTCTTTTTTTAAGATTCAGCATGTTCAAACTACGCACGAAAATATACGTTTGACATTTATCCTTTTATAAACCCTTAATCAGAAACAGAATTCATAATATGAGTATAAAACAGCCTTGCGCAAATGCTAAATGAGGGTTTATTTAATATCTGATGTGGATATAAAAGGAGTTTCCACTTTAACTGAACTCTTCTTGGGAAAAATGTATGATGACTTTGTTTTAAAACAGATGACGATAATCACCTCAGATTATTTGATGTGAAATAAATTGTACCAAAGAAATAGTCAAACAAGGATCGAACGAGTTTATTTATATGACAAAAATTTCATAATAATTGTGTCGATAACCTGCGCCGAAGCGAATCATGTGTAACATTAAAAAAAAACGAAATGACCGTCACGTGATCAACAAGGTCATGTGATATCGTAACAAATAAGTTTATATATAGCCTAGAAAACTCCCTATATGAATTGGGAGTGCTTAAGTACATAACTTAAAAATAAAACATAAAATCAACTTCGCAATGCAGTGTTACGTTTTAAATGCATTTTTAGCTCCGAGAAGCCTTACCAGTACTGTATACTTTTCAGTGGCCTTTTAGCCATCCAATGGTAGGTATATTTTAGTGATCTTCCAGTTATCATTCAGACACAATACAGATACCTTTCTGATTCAATTCTCTGGACACATTTCAGTTATTGTTTAGTTACATGTTCTTCGCTTTCGGTCGCCATTTGGTGACATTTCTGTCGTTGTTCAGTGACCCTACTATTATTTTAAGTGACCTTTTTTCGTACACTTTTAGCATAATCTTTTGAGTTAATTCAGTAATAGTTTTCACTGTTTTACTAGATGCTTGTTATGAGGCAATAGTCCCTAACAGTTCATTTGAATAAAATTATTCACATTTTACCGTGTGTTTGCTATTTAAATGATGACATAGAAATTAAAAAAGTAATCACGGTTAGATGATCAACTTTTGAATTGTTTATTAACAATTTAATCGCGTAGAGGTAAACAAAAATTATTCAACTGATAAGAAAAAATAATGATCGAATATTTGTATCAAAATTTAATAAAGCTGGTATAAAATTGTCTTATTTTTTCTGTCTGTAAACTCCCGAGGCATCTTGCCAAGCTAGTTAAGTTAAAAGGTTATTAGATCAGTTAACATTTAATCTGACAAAAATCCAGGATATCTGCGTACATGTATTACCAAGAATTTTTTTATCTGTTTCAGCTCTAATATTGTTTTATTTAGTCTTTTGCCAGTCTTACATATTTGATAATATGTCCAATTTTTATTATGGAAATATCTCGTAATGATCAAAGAGACCTAATAAAATATTTATATCTGTACTGTAAGAAGGTTAATATTGAAATCTTCATTCATATAAATCGCCATACAAATCATCGTAAACAGCGTACACTTTCAATCACTCTTTACAATTATATAAAGTGGAAAGGAAGCTTTCTATTTCACTTTACATACCTTACCAAATATAGCACTGAAATATGTCACCTGCTTAACAACGTCATGACATTAGGAATGTGCCAATAGAATGAAAGTGATCATAAATGGCTTGTGTTGAAAATGCTTATATTTCGAATTAATATTTCTTAACATAAAAAATGACAAGGACTTCTAAAAATGATATCTGAAGAATAGATGTAAAGTTAACAAGGTCGTTAAAAATAATGCAAAAATTACACAAGTGAATAATATCCACCTAAAATTGTATAAACCATCTTTTATTTTTGGTGTTATTGTTCAAGTTATGTATTTCTTTGTTTTTTTTGTTGTTGTTTTGTTTTGTTTTTTTTTTTTTGTTTTACATTTAAAATTTTTTTTTTGGGGGGGGGGGGGGGTAGAATTCTCTCTACACTGCACACTAAAGAGTTCTGATTTTAGGGTGTTTTTCTGCAGCAGTTAGAGTGATTTGCCCTTAGATCTGAATTCTGAAAAATAGAAATTTACAATATATTATTCAATTTGTAATCAATTCAAGTATTCTTATCATTAAAAAAGGCCTTAATAAATTAACTGAATGTGTTATTTACATGTATTTTCTCTACTTAAGTAATTAACAGCGATTTCTATTCACTGATACTGCGTTGTCTTTGAACATTTTTCTCTGGGGTAAATGCCACGCACCAAAAATTGAAAATTAAATAAACAAGCTCAATATTTACAATACAATATAATTTTCTCAATGTCAAAAACTTATTTTGTACTCGTGTAGAGAGGGTCCTTAAGAGTAAGTGAACTTTAAAAAGTGAAAGCGATAATCCTTTTTTGATTGAGTGCTTTTAAAAACGATTTTCTTACTTACAGTCTTTCTTTAAATAGGCTTTAAAAACGCCCTTTACTTAATTGGGTTTTCAATTATGAATATTCAGCTCGTACTTCCGGTTTTGAACAAGGCGGATAAACAGATCTGCAAAGTTTATAAAAGCACAAAAGCTTGGTTTAGTGTAAAAAAAAAAATATTGATAAGAGTGTCATTCAAAACGTTTCATCCGTTCAGAGGAAAAAAATGATGGCGACTTTGTTGCACAATGACATGTTGGCGAGATAATTACATATTTGCATACAAAGGTATCTGACTGTGAATTATTCCCCCCACAGGTTTGAAACTACCCGTGACAGCTATTGTTAGCAGCATTGTTAAGGTCTCTGTAAAAGCTTACAGTCTAATCATCATTCTTCAGAAAAGGATCTCTTAATTATGCGTCAGATGAATGAATAAAACTATGGGATAAGTTAAGTCCGTTTGATGAAGATGTAAACAATAGCCTAAAACAATTTAAAAAAAATCAACTATTAAAAGCAAATATATACAAATATATCCAGGCATGTAGTATCGTTTTAGACAGCCAAAAAAAAAATTATACTTAATTGTATAAATGTTCAACTTACTCCTCAATAGATAGTTTTCGATGGACTTAAATTTAGCAAAAAGTCACGTCTCGTTGGCCGCCATGCCGGAGGTCCAAATGCTCATATTCCTGAATTGTTCAACCAATTATAAATTTTTGGAAGCCTCCTTTATTTACAAAAATATTTAAAGCAATATGAGATGCATGTTTGACATCGGAAAATTTTATTGCAAATTTATAATTAACTAAATTAATGCTAGGAAAATAAATCATTTATAGTTTACTGTTGGTCATATTTGCGATGGATTTTTTTTTATTTGCTTTGATTGAAACAAACGTGAATTATTGTCGTCCTGTACAATAATGATTTCTTATATATAATTGTATACTCGGTTGTACAGAATTATTTCATCTGAAACATTTTTAAACAATGTTTTGGGTTTGTTGATCCTAATGGTTTAAATTACATACAAATTCATCATAAAAGCACATTTTACCAGCAAAATAAAATTCTCTACGATTCAGCTCATATTGCTTTAATGCAGATATTCCACCAAATATTTCTGCTATATTTTCTTAAACTTGGTAAGACAAAAAAGAAAACTCACCGAGTCGACCTCCAATCTGGCGACGAACGGGAGGTTACTTTTGCTGAATTTAGGTTAATCGAAAACTATTTATATACTCCCTGTCTATTTTTTTATTGTAATTATAATGTTAGGTATCAAGTAGATTTATATTTTTGAAACAATATTTTGAAACACATTCACCTAACACATATCAATAAATGAAGATGTGTTGAAAGAGTTATAAACATTTGATTTTTGAAAATATATTTTGATCAACGTCACAAAATTTATATTCTCACAGTCAATACAAACGCAACACCCTAGTTTTAGGGTGAAATTATATACGGCTTATAACTATGTACCAAAATACTTAGGACATCTTTTACTTTGCAAAATCAGTTATTCAACAGTTGAATGAATCTTTTCCATAACCGGACGTTGCTTTTTAGCCCTCTTAACAGAAATAAAAATTTTGCATTTTTAGCAAAATTTTTAACAATATTTTGGGTTTTCAAAATTTTGTAGCTCTTAATCATAAGTATTGTACTAAAATCCTGGGGGAAAATCCTTCCTTCTTTACGGGGTATCATGCCCATATTTCCTCAAGATGGCTGATTTTCATTGCCAATGCTGGAAATTCTCAAAAAAAATGAAAAACAGAAACTTATGTGGAAGCATCCATGGGTAGCGTAGATTCCAATTTGTTCAAATCATGACCCAAAGGTTTGGCAGGGACACAATAGGGAATCACAGTTTTACATAGAAATGTTCAGGATAAACCACTGTGCCAGAAAAGCTGAAAATTATGTGGAAGCATTTGGGTGGTGGAGATTCTATCAAAATTGTTCAAATCGGGATCCCCAGGGGTAGGGCAGGGCCACAATAAGGAACCCAAGTTTTACATTATAATATACAGATATTTTTATCTTCTTTTCAAGAACTACATCGCCACTTCACAAATGCAACTTTTGTGAGAAGACCTTTCATTGGATATCAAGAATTTTTGCCCTTTGACCTTGACCTTGGAGTTTGACCTTTCCAAAAATTTTGACCCTTGCCACAACTTTTGAATGGTTAATACTAGGACTTTCATATTTAACATATTTATATATAAAGTATTCTTTGTAGCAAGACCTTTAATTGGATACTGTACCAACATCTTTGACCTTGTGACATTGGAGATTTAGGTACTTATTAAAAAACCTTAATCTTGACAACAACTCTTTAATGGTAAGGGCTAGGGCTTTTATACTTCACATATGTAATCCTTGTGAAAAGACATTTCATTGAATACCAAGAACTTTAATTTAGAACTTTGATTTAGACTTTTGATTTGACCTACTTTAAAAAAAACTTTAACCTTGACCATGAATTTTGAACAGTTAGAGTTAGGGTTTTCATCATTTACATATGTATTACTTGTAATAAGACCTTTCTTAAGAAACCAACAACTCAGATCCTTTCACCTTGGAGTTTGACCTGTCTTTCAATAATTTATTCTCGCCTTTAAAATTTGAATGGGTGGTTCTAGGGATTTTGAAATTTACAATCGTATTTCCTGTAAGAAAAATCCCTACCTTTGGTACATGTAATAATATACAAGTGTATTTAATTTGCGTTTAAGAAGAGTATAATCTTCGTTATTTTGCCAAACAGGGTCATCCGTATTTCACAAACACATCTTGTTCCTTATATTGAGAAGAGATAGGGTTTTCATATTTGACACATGCATTACCTGTTACTAGATTATTACGCGCGTGCTTTGATGTCTTACCCCTTGACCTTGACATTCATGATTTACCTTATTTAAAATAAAATATAAATTCAATGACAATTTCTAAATAAATGACATGTGATATTTGTTTATATTTGACAAAATAGTCATAAAAAATCTCACCCACAAAGACACCGAAAGCGGGGGATCACAATTCTTTGAATTTGCTTGTTTTTCGTTGATTTTCTCAATTCTCCCCTAAACATTTCAAAATTACACTATGTGTCTGTGATGTCAAATATTTTTGTACTAAAATTTAATTAATTCATGTCATTTTGGCCATGACGAAGGAAATTCGTCATTTATCACTTTTAAACAAATAAACTGTATCTTGTTACAAAATTTTATAAAGATTTTTACATTGTTATTCCTTTGCTTTACGGATAATTGATCAACAAACTTTTTTTCAAATCCCTAAATAGACTTCAGCAATATTTTTAATCGTTAAAAAGGAAATGTACATGACATGTGGGATTTCACGCATGTTCAATATTGAAAAAGTTTATGTAAAAGTAAACTTAAAGCTTATACCAGATATTCATTTTAAAAATATATGAAATCAATGTATATAGATCGTACACATCAACACAATAATGAAAAAAAAAATACTGATATCGTTTCTGTTTAAAAGCTGGGTAATGGAGAAAGGTATGACTTTCAACGGGTGTTCATATAAGACACAATATGTTATAAAAAGTAATATCTCACACAAAAAGACACCAAAAGCAGGAGACCACAATTCTTTGAATTTGCTTGTTTTCATTAACTTTCTCAACTCTCCCCTAAACATTTTAAAATTACACTATGTGTCTGTGATGTCAAATATTTTTGTTCTAAAATACAATTGATTCATGTCATTTTTGCCATGACCATTATGACATTTTATGCAGATATACAATACTCACATGTCTGCCAGCTTCAGAGGCACTTCTTATTAAGACAAACCATTTCGTTGTATAAAATAATCAAGAATGTTTAGAACTCATGTTTGAAAGACATTTACAGTCATAGTTCTGCAGCTACAGTGTATTTGCACAATATATTTTCATCGGGCAATCGCACGCTACAAGATTTATGAAGAACGGTTAGGGGCCTGGCAAATTTCTTTGAGACGGATTGTTTATTTTCATGCCTGTCAAGGACAGATTATTTATTTTCAAGATTATCGAGGACAGATTATTTATTTTCTTTTTGTCTTACGGTACCTTGATCGATTGATTCCAAAAGACTAATCATTTATATACCATAGGCAGATTCAGGATGGGGGCGTGGCAAGAGGTCTGGGGTCGCATTAAGGCCCCCAGTGGGTCCTGGGCGAAGCACTGGTGTAGGCCAAGGGAGGGAAATTCCCCAGAAGCTCTTGGGTTATAGGATATTTTAGGAGTAACACCAGGACAATTATAGTGGTATTGGTCATTATGTAGCAAAGTATGCCATTATTGATTTTATTCATATCATTCTTTGAATGAAGTTCGCCTCCTGAAGCTCGTCGGTTTTTGTGTATTTTAAGAGTAAAACCAGGCACGATTATGTAGGAATTGGTTATTAATGATCCAAAGTATGACAATTAATACTAGTCATATCATACTTTGAATGACGGGGGCCAAAAACTAGGCACAAAATATTGGTATTGTACTTAAGTATGGCAATATTAATATAATTCATATCATACTTTGAAATTCTAAGGGAGGGGTCATACACATGTAAGTCTTCCTTAAATCCACCACTGTATACTGTAAATCACTTTTTGTTCGCGAGAACTTTATTTTGGCGTAATTTTGCGAGACAGTGAGCTCGCAAAAATTTCAGTATCGCTCATAATAATGTTTCTTAAGATAATATAGAGCAATGACCGCAATAACAATTCGTGAAAATTATGTCTCGCTTATAAATAGTCAATGACTATCTCGCGAACATAAGGTGTCGCAAAAATATAGTTATCTACCTTATTTTGTATTAATTTATCGGGAAGTATAATTTTCTGACATGAAAATTTATCTTTTGTGGTGTTTAAGAATTGGCTTGTATTTAAAGTGATTCATCACATCTACTGAGTGCACATTGTCATGTTGATTAACTGACTGCAAGTATCCAGTCTGGCAATTTGATTTTAAATATTTGGTTCTAAAAATGCTGAATTGAAGATTCCAAAGTTTAATTACACGGAAATAAAAAGGTATTTTCACAATATTTGAATATCAAAAGTCAAGGTCAGATTATTTATTTTCTTTGCAGAAGAGGACAGATTCTTTATTTTCAACATTTTCAGGGACAGATTATTTATATTCAAATTCTGCCAGCCCCACCCCCTCCCTCAGAATCAAACAATTGTCCCCTTAGAATAAAGAGGATTTTGTTGTATGAAATAGTCAAAAATGTTTGGAACTCATCTTTGAAAGACATTTACAGTCATTGTTCTGCAACCACAGTGTATTTGCACCATTTACAGGTGACTCTCGATCTCTCGAAGTTCAAGGGACCGCAAGAAAAGTTCGAAAGATCGAGGGGTCGAGAGATAGAAAGCAAATTAAATCCGGAATTTTCAGTTCCGATCATCGAAGTTCTACTTTTATAGATACCGGAAGTATATGTAAATAATGTCATTGCACGTTTTCTATCGTATTTTACAGTTAATATTCACTTGACATAAACAACAATGATTGTATTTCGACTAAATAAAACGAATTCCTAAAGTTTCAATACTCATTTGCTCTTGTTTAATGATTACATGAAATCCGAATAGCAATTGCCGGTTTGACTATTCCGCGGCTTGATCGGGTCCTTCACCTGTTACCCAGTGTTCACAAGATTTTTATCAATCGGTATTTAGTCCTTGGGAAAGGAATTTCTTGAGCAATAATTGCTATACTGGGATTATGTAGACTCTAAAAAAAGTTCATAACCTATGGGAATTTATACATGTGTAGATTCTACTATGTATTATTTTCTAAAAAAAATATCGTCTCGTTTTCAAGTCAAAATAAGTTGAGAATTTAGAATCAATTTATAATTTACCAATAATGATCAATTAATTATATCAACACACGGACTACCCACAGGTGAAGTGTCATCTATGTAAACACCAAATTAACACCTCAATGCCAAGACCAAGGCGTTCTCTGCTTTTCAGGTAAGTTCAGGCCGCATCAATTTCACGCTTGATTGGCTTGTATACACACGCAATCAAAACTTCGAGTGACAAAGAGTAAAATTCAATGAAATATGTGTAACGAGCCCAGTGTTTTGGTTCGAGAGATAGAGATCTTCGAGAGATAGAAGTTCAAGAGATCAGGAGTAAATTTGCTTAGTTATATAGAGGAAAAAACGGGACCGGAGGTTAACTTTGAGAGATCGAGAACTTCGAGAGATTGGAGTTCGAGCCATCGAGAGTCACCTGTATTTTAATCGGGCAAATATACGAAGGTTACCCGGTAAAATCGTGGACAAGTTGCCTAGTGTGGAAAATATTCATCACTGCGTTCCGTAATTTTAACAACTCTTTAGTTCATATTTAATTGCTTAAAATAAAGAAGGATAAGTCCGAAATAGATTTGGGAATTTCATTGATGCACATACTTGGGTCTCAATACATAGTTCAGAAACCAATCTGGATCACACGTGCGATTTTCTCAAGATTTAATAGTTAGTAAGAAATTCTGTGATGGAGGAGGATGAGAGGTCTGACCACTGGTGCACGTGGAAGGACGCATTGTCCTCGCTGACAAAGTTAGGGCGTTAATGGGGGTGGACCGCCGACGCACCATGCTTGATATAGCTGCTAAAATTGGTTGTCCTACAAAACAACAGAGTGCATGAACATGAACAAAGTAAGTGCGAGATGGTTTCCCAGGCTTCTTAAGCAGAGATGGAGAACAAGGTTCAATGTTCCTCCGAGTTTCCTAAACGGTTTTAACGTGAAGGCAAAATGTTCCTTGATAGAATTGTTACATTGGATAAAACTTGGCTCTTCCACTTCGATCCAGAATTCAAGAGGCAGTCCTTTGTATGGACAACTCCAGAATCCCCATCCCCTATAAAAGCAAAGTGTGCAAGATCGTGTATGAAACACATGTTTATCTTTTTTATGGATCGGCGTATGATTAGTATTCATTATGTACCGGTAGGACGATCTGTCAATGCAGCCTACTACTGTACGGTTTGTGTTTAATGATAAATAATGATTAAATTCATTTCATTTTAAATCAAATAGTATTTGTATTAAATCAAATATAAATGTCTAAGTGTCTAATTCAATGAAACCACTAGATTAAGATTAATTATAAATAAGATGATAATGAAAAAGAATTTAAAAGGATAAATAACAATGTGTTTTTTTAGCTTCCGTAAATGTGTAACGATACCGGAACTCTAACTTCATATTAATGATGTTTTTTTAATACTTTCCAGACCCTGAGGACGCATCTCATACTTGCTTTGAGAAAAAAAAGAGAACAGATATAGACATTGGGGATTTCATACTTCATCAAGATAATGCTCCGTCTCATACAGCTCTGAAAACACAGCTTGAAATTGATCTTTTGGATTTTCAGAGATTGCAACACCCCCTTACAGCCAACACATCGCACCTATGGACTTACATGTCTTTCCCGAAGAAAGAGAAAAAAATAGAAGTTTCGGGTATCAGACCGTTGAAGACATAAAAGCTGCAACCTATGGAATTGTTTCGAAGATTGGTACTGACTGGTACACAGAAACATTTGATATGTTGGTGAAACGATAGAGGAAAAGTGCGCAAATCAGCGGAGGCTACCTTGAGAAGGTTTCAGCCATGAGCTAATGTAAAACGTAAATGTAAACTTTCACATAACGTCAAAGTCTCCCCCGGCTTATACAACTATCTATTTAAAAAAATCCTTGTGTGACTTTAAAAGTTATCAGGACTTGATGATTTTGTCAAATGCTATTACTTTCTGCCTCTATTTTACAGATATGTCTATTGTTCGTGATTATCTCATCATAATAAATTTATGAAAAGAAATTACATGAACGTTTGGATTAACCCTCGTATTCATTTAAAGTCTCTTAAGGTGTCATCATAATATCTAAAACAATCTGAACTGCTCTCAGGAGCGCCGTAACGTCCTCAAACGTTGCGATTTTTTGTGTGTTGTGATTACCACTTTCCCATTTCGAATGCTTGGGAAATTGCCAAAAAAAAAAAAACAAATGCCTTGAAGTTTTTGAAAAGACGACAAAATAGATTGTGGAATCGAAGAAAGATAACTTGTACCCAATCTAATTTATTTTAAACTTTTATTTCGAATTAACACTTGTGTTTTCTCGACTCAAACCTTGGTTTTCTGACCGTCCCCTGTAGGAACTCACCCTGTGTTAATTCAAGCATTATAAAATATTTATTTTTGTCTATATAATTTCCAAAAAATATGATACACAGAAATATGATAAATAAACATTCACTGAAAATTGTATCTATAAGTGCTCCAGAATTTTTCGAGAAAAACGCCTTGTCCTAAATTTTGCTTTCCAAGAAGATATTTATTTTGCTTAGTTTATTGTTTTGTTCCGAACATATTTTATTGAAATAGTTCCTCTCTTTAACCTGTATATCAAATTTTCATCACCACATTATAACAAATTTGTAAACATTGACCAATTCGTCAAGAAAACCAGAAGTCTCTCTCAAGACTCTAGCTCTACTGGCTTGTAATTATAACAAAGGATGGGAAAAGAAGCCATTGCCATCAGACCAAAACTGTAGAAGGAGTAGCGTTTTAAAGGGATTTTAAAGACATTTCTATATTTAGCAATAATGGCAAAACCATTCATCGAAATCAAATCACGATGCACTATTTTATGTATCTTACTGTAGTCTACTTGTGTTCCAAGTAATATTGAAATCAGACCAAAGTTGTAGGAGGTATAGTGTTTAAAAGGAATTTCACAGAAAATTCTATTTTTAGTAACCATGGCAACACCGTTCATCGAAATCAAAATCCAATGCACTGTTTTATGTAACTTACTGTAGTCTACTTGTGTGCTAAGTATCATTGAAATCAAACCAAAACTGTAAAAGGAGTAACGTTTTGAAAAATTGTTTACAGACAGACAGACAGACAGACGGACGGACGCATTACGATCGCATAAGCTCTTCTGGTCTCTGAAAGATTATTAGGATAATTTCTACAGGCAAAAAAGAATTAATGAACATCTTCATATTTTCCACTTGAACATAAAGGATTAGCTATTGATAATATTTCTTTTATGTAGAACATAGTAAAGAATACAATTATTAGTTTTTTTACACATTAAATTCCTGTTACAGCAATTGCAATAGGATGGGTTGGTTAAAAAATTTTATATCAACTTCATTTAGTTGATGGAGGCTGGACACCATTTTCCTACGTCTGGCAACCCTGTTCAGTAACATGTGGAGGCGGTATACAGTCAGGGCAAGAATGGCGCACATGTACAAACCCCTCTCCTTATGGTGATGGTAAACCTTGTGAAGGATCGACTTATGGACAAAAAGCTTCACGATCCTGTAATACTCATCCTTGTCCAGGTAATGCTTTATCAGAACTGCAGGATATAACTTGAAAGATAAATTATTAATCCCCTACTGGTGAAACTGGAAGGGACTATAGGTTTCCTCTGCGTCTGCCCGTCCATCTAGCTGTCTGTCAGTCTGTACCACCGTCTGTCTGTCTGTCTGTCTGTCCCCCGTCTGTCTGTCAGTCTGTCCCACCTGGTTTTCCACCTTTTTTTCTGAATGTTTGCAGATATTGAGCTGAATTTTGGTATGTGAGTGTATCTTGATGAGTTACAGATCAAGTTTGAATTTTACATCGCTTCATTGATTTTTGGCAGAATTATGGCATTTTGAATTTCCGTCTTTATGTGGATTATTAGTCCCCTACCCGTGAAACCGTTATTATGTGGATTATTAGTCATTAAACGGTGAAACCTTAGGGGACTCTAGGTTACCACTGCGTCTGTCCGTCCCTCCGTCTGTCTTTCTGTCTGTCTGTATGTCCCTGTCTATTTCTCAGTCTGTCCCACTTGGTTTTCCGAACCTTTTTTTCTAAACGCTTGCAGATATTGAGATGAATTTTTTTAATGTGGGTGTATCTTGATGAGGTAACGTTGATTTTAATGTGAAATAAGTTTGAACTTTTTGAAGTTTATTTAACACTTAACGTTAATTTAACAAGAAAATAACGTCAATTTAGCGTTAATTTTTTAATGTTAAATTCATGCATATGTTTAAGCTTGTTAAATATGTAACGTTAAATTAATGTTATTTTCATGTTAAATTAACGTTAGGCACAATTGGATGTGTGGACCTTGTTGAAATCTAATTGATGAAAAAAACGTTCTTACAACTTACAAGTTCCTCTTTTTAAATATAACTATAATTGCATGTCATGTAATTAAAAAAAAACAAATAATGTATAAAAATACAAATTTAAATTGGTGATTCTGCTGAAATACACAATATTTGTTCAGTAACTTGATAATTACATATATTCAGGATTAATTAATACATTTGTACTCAGCAGCCAAAATATATGTATTAGTTTCTACAGGCAAAAAAACATAAAAAATCATAACAAATTTATATGAATAATAACCAATTCTTCAAGCAAAAATAAAAGATTAAAAAGATTATTCCTAGCGTTTGGATAATTTCTACAGGCTAAAAAGAAATGATAATCATCTTCATTTTGTCCAGATGAACATATAGGGCAACATCTATTTATAATATTTCTTTTATGTAGATCATAGTTAAAAATACAGTTATTTGTTTGTTTTTTTTACATTAAATTCATGTTATGACAATAGCAGTTGGAGATTAGTTTGAAATAAGTTTTATATAAACTTCATTTAGGAGATGGAGGCTGGACACAGTTTTCCTTTGTCTGGCAACCCTGTACAGTTTCCTGTGGAGGTGGTATACAGTCAGGGCAAGAAGAGCGCACCTGTACAAACCCTTCTCCTTCTCTTTATGGCAAACCTTGTGAAGGATCAACTTATGGACAAAGAGCCTCGCGATCCTGTAATACTCAGCCTTGTCCAGGTAAAATATATCAGAAGTGCAGAGTATTACTTTAAAATACATTTATATGAATAGTATAATTCAAACAAATTGTTAAATAAACGAAAATGCATATTATACATGAAGTTCATGGGAAATGGTCAGAATTCGGTCCTTACAGCGAGTGGGGAATGTGCTCTGTCACCTGCGGTACTGGGATAGAAAGGCGAAAGAAGGAAAGAAAATGTAATAATCCGAAACCACTACACGGAGGACAAAAGTGCACTGGGGCAAATACATACACTGATGAAAGATTTTGTAATATGAATACTTGCCCAGGTATGACCAAATGCTTTCATTTTCAATGTTCAATTTTATAAATGAGTGTTTGTTATCACATAAAAAAATATGTAAACATTTTTGATGTGAAGTCAATGGTGGGTGGTCAGAATTTGTTCCATATGGTGACTGGAGCCAGTGTTCTGAATCATGTAGCAGTGGAGTTCAAACACGTGTACTAGTTCGAACATGTACTGAACCGGCTCCTCTTTATGGTGGTAAACCGTGTGATGGACGTAGCACGAGAACAGAAAACAAGCAATGCAGACGACAAGGTTGTCCAGGTATAAAATTACAAATACTTAAAACAATTTGAAATGCGGACAGAGTCTGTAAGTATTGTTAAATATAAGATGACTGTTCGGAAATTATTGAGACATATGATTTAACTCCTTGAGGATCAGAGATAAATTCATGAAAATTGTTCAACATTGTACAAAGAACGAATCGAACAATTATGCAGACTTTGTAATCTCTAGTATAATTGGATAGGTTCGGGTACTATTATATACATGTATATGTCTAAGAACTTGGAGCAGCATCGATACGTCATTTTAACGTCACGTCAGGGAGACATGTTTTCGCATATGAAATGATCGGGAAGTGTCCACTCTTCTTTTTTTTTTTATCACATATTATATATCAAAATCAAACCTTTTCTTCTTTCGAACATTCTTTAAAAAACATATGTGCTATTGCGAAATCTTTGTAAAATCTTTATGTATGGGACAGGATTACCTTGCATCATGAAATGCCGACCCATGCATTGCAGATCAATGTAATTATAATATCATATAATTCTGTAATCATTGATGATCCGGACGTTTCGATTTTATTCCGATTTAAATCTTGTTAAGAAAAAATATATATATACTATTTTTATTAAGTCGTTACGTTTGGAGATGGGCTCTCTGTAGTGCTACACAAAATGTTAGCCATTCCTGCTGCTCCGCTTGACGTCCAAATCCACTCTATTGTCATTCTCAGATTTCTTTATTGTGCCTTATTTTTTATATGATCTTTGTATTTCTGATCAAAATTCGACCAAACTTACAAAACATGAAGTTTAAAAATAGTTGAAATTAGGGATGTCAACGAATATTCGAATATTCGAATATTCATTCGATGAGTTGATATTCGAATATAAATTAATGATTTGAATATTCGTTTTTAAGTATTCAAGCCTTAAAAAGAGAGAAAAAACCTGGCAAGTTTTATTAGAAATTGAATCAAGTTTGTACAAAATTATAAATCACTCCTCTTGGATTACCTTAAAGGTGTGAAGAATGTATCTATTAGAGTAATTTATTTATTTGTTCACTTAAGTAGTGATATAATAGCTTCCAGTACTAACAATCAGCTTGTATTGTTGTAAGGACACAGTTTTACAGTAAACACACGGACCCCTTGTTTATGTAAATATCATTAAAAATCATTATCAGGAAATTATAATAAGCAAAAAATAATTGCTTGTAATAATTCACCATTAGATAACTGTTCTGATTGGTATAAATTTGTAGGAGTTATCAGTGTAGACTTTAGTAAGACGATCAATTAATCTGGAACATACTAAAGAATCTTCTGAATTTTCAAAAAACAATCATTACATTTTGGATGTATACTATTCAATATTTTTTTTTAAAAAAATATAATTGCAGTGCATTTACCGAACTCTACACGAGTTTTATTCCAAAATAATAGCAAAAAACCTATACTGCTTGACAAGAGGGTGAAAATATGTATTTTATAATGCAAGGTGTATTTATTTTATCGAATATTCGAATATATTCGAATACTCCTATCGAATATTCGAATATCAATTATTGACAATTTTGACATCCCTGGTTGAAATAATATATATATGAATTGAATAATGGTCATTCATATTTGGGGTAAAAGAAGAGTTTGAACGTTGATGGTACATATACAGTGGTTGTATCATGAATGTTCGTTCAGCACCAATTTTCGAGGATTTCGTAGTTGAGCAGATCAACAAAATTTAATGTTTGTTGAATAAAGAAATGTGTTTTTCATTTGTATAGACAATGTTTTTGTCAACGAAATTACGAAACCTTGAAAACGTATATTTTACATAATCAACAAAAGTTGATACCACTGAGAATTGATGAAACCACAGTATTCTATATCCTATTTCGTGACTGCTTCGGGTAGGCATACCATCGACGTTAATTAAAGAGAAAATATTCAATATTTGTAAAATAAGTATTGCTTTTGTCAATTTCAAGTGTTTGTCAAAGGTATTTGCATTTTTTACGGGAACATGTTCTTAAAGATGAACACGATTCGTATGAGGAATCCGTCCGCCATTTTTGTTCCCGAGTCTCGCTACTCTGCAGACCCCTATAAATAGGGCAGAATTGGGTGACTGTTTAGTGTAATCAATCGACACCGGTGAAGACGGACATATGCTGTACAGTGCTCGGTAGCGAGAAAATAACGTAATATTTCGTTCTAATGCAGGAAAATAAGATACCAAATAAGTTGACAATTATAGTCGTATAAGTCAGTGCAGTATACAACAAACACAGATATACGTACAGTGGCTGGAACGTTATTGTTGACAACTTTCACGCACGATCACTTTACACGAACGATTCCGCACAATTAACGCACGATTAAACCTGTTACATGAACGATCTTTCACGTTCACGATTCTACACGTTACACGATCCTACACGATTATTAACGCAAACGCACGTTCCTTCACTCAAAATAGTTCAAAATATTTAGGAATCAATATTTTCAAAACAAAACACCGGTTAATACTTATTTAAGATTTCAAAGAATTATCAATATTATTTCATAAACCGTGAAAAAAAGACGGAAATTGATATTTTTGTAACTAAATACATGTATATGCAAGACTTAATATTTTAGATTAAAAATTATTTTTTCTAAGGTAATTTTCCGATCAAAGAAAACGGATTTTGTTCGTTCTATTAGACGATGTACATGTATGTGGGTCGTATAATTTGATTGAATTGGATATCATGATATGCAGAAAGGGGGATACGATTGAACAAAAATGGCAGCATGGAATGACTTAAATTATAATTACAAAATTTCCCCTTATGTTTTCATTGATTCAATGTCTGATAAACTTGCCAAATATTCAACTTTTTTATTTGCAGAAATTTAAAATTAATTAATTACAAATAAGCTCAAGAGGTAAACACAGATAATCAAAACTCCCGAAAATCATGCCGTGTCCATGTATATTTGTCGACTAACTAGTTATGTAAGCATTGAGAAATGTTTATTTCTTTGTAAAAAAAATATTTATTTTCAATGAACTGATTTCAAGATTATCTTGACCAAAATAAAAAGTAAATAATAATTAAAATCAGATTTTTCAAAAAGGCGTTAGAGATCCAAGTACGGTTTATCATAATATTGATCGCGCTATTTGACTAGAACTTAATATTGTACGACTTACTATATTGCTTGTCTACGGGCGATAATTAGTTCGTTCTGCATTCTATAATGTAAATAGCACTTTTTCATTTTATTTGGATTTTAATTAATAAATTTAGAAAAACAGGGAAATGCTTATTTTGCAAATAACATTCCGATAAAAACTCACAAAAGTAATTAACACGATTCTAAACGCACGATCTTGCAGGATTTAAAACGCACACGATTGAGTCTGATACACGAATGATCTCGCACGTTACACGAACGATCACTCACGATACACGAACGATTCTACACGATTGCTTTGTCAACAATAACGTTCCAGTCATTGTAGCTGCGATAAAACATAAACACAAGTTGCTGTCCTTTAAAAAAGGACTGCAATACGTGGACCATCTGCATGTTTTTTCTAACTGAAAATTCAACTAAGAAAATTTCTAGGGTAGGGAATATTCATGTAGGTTTGTTCACGTTTTAGCTCACCTCAACGAAGTTGGGGGAGCTTATGTAATACCGTCGGTGTCGGTGTCAGCCTCCCGGGTTAAGGTATGTTACTGGTGAAATTTGACAAATCAAGGATTTTTGAGAAGTATATTTTGGATAAGTACTCATATAGAGTGACTCAAAATCGCAGAGAAAATATGAGGTCATTGTGCATCTTACTGATTTACGGTACAATTAAGATTTCCTTTTTTGTACTTAAACTTTAACTCTTTTGAAAATTAGTTTAACCTTTATGAGGCTTTATCATATTTTATGAGAGTAACCACGGCATTAAATATCATTTTATTTTACGTAAAATAACTTGAATAACATTTATCATAGAACAAATCTTGCAAATTAATGCGCGCAAATTATTATGTGACCTTTTTGCACTAAAAGTAACGTATTTGGGTTATTAAAAACTAATTTGGCAATAAAACCTTTTTCTTAAATCACGCTTTTTACGACTTAAGTGCTGATCAGTCACAAGTATCGAGTACTTTAAAATAATAAAAGAAAAAGTTGGTGTCAGTGATGTTAATTTTGAAATTTTGGTCAAAATATGTGATTTTCAAGTGAAAATTGGTATAAATTTTATCTAGATTTATTTGACATATCTTCATCTTTTGGCAAAATTTGTTGAAAGAAGATGTACAATTTGCTCTAAAAATATAAATTTAGACCTATATTAAATATTCCTAGCAACATCATAGCGAAAAATATTCACCAAGTAAAAGTATGTTAGGCTAAAATTCCCAGATATTAAATTCAATAAATGTGCAGATTTGCAGAATTTTCTGCTAAATATCCTTCCTCCACAAGAAATAGTCCTTCATAAAGCTTGCTTCTTTGTAGCTTTTTGAGCAGTTTTTTTTTTTCGTTGAATGTTAAAAAATTAACATTGTTGAATTTAAATATATCAAAAAAGTTGAATTTTAATAAAATGTTTGGAAGCAAAATGATCTGCGTGAACTTTTCAAAAAAGCTGACGAGTGACATACCTTAAGGCTAGGTTTTTTGGAGCAGTTTTCTTTTAAGGTACTTCTAAGTCCTATATTGATTAAACATGCATGGAAGTTTTTTTAGTGTGTTTCATTGTATCAGTCAAAGTTTCAGATGCTGCAATTTCAGCAAAGGAATGACCAGGTTAATGTTTTTGGAGCAGGTTAACATTTTTGGTGCAGTTTTCGGTGTAGGTCTCATTTCCGAGTTACTATAAGTCCTATGTTAACCAAACTTGCATGGATGGTATATCTTAGAATGCACACTACCAGGAATGAAGAGGGTAAAATTTTTGATGAAGGTTTCATTTCCAAGTTACTGTGAACCCTATAATGACCAAGCTTGCGTGGATGGTACATCTAAGGATGCATACTACCAGGCTTGCGTCGGATGCTGAATTGAGTTAACAGGTTAAATTTTTTGGTGCAGGTTTTATTTCTAAATTACTTCGAGCCATTTGATTACCAAACTTGCATGGATGGTACATCTAAGGATGCATACTACCAGACTAGCTTCAGATGCTGAATCTGACCTACATTTTTCGGTTGAGTGAACAGGTTAAATTTTTTGGTGCAGGTTTCATTTCCAAGTTACTATGAGCGATTTAATGACAAATTTGCATGGATGATACATCTAAGGATGCATTCTACCAGATTTGCCTCGGATGCTGAATTTGACCTGCATTTTCCAGTTGAGTGAACTGGTTTAAGTTTTTGATGCAGGTTTCATTTCCAAGGTACTATGAGCCCTATATTGACCAAACTTGCATGGATGATATATCGTACTACCAGACTTGCTTCAGATGCTGAATCTGACCTATATTTTCTGGAGAAGTGAACAGGTTAAAGTTTTTTTTATACAGGTTTTATTTTCAAGTAACTTTGTTTTGCAAACTTGCATGGCTGATCATCTTAAGAAGCACGTTAATGGACTTGCTTCAGACGCTGAATTCGACATACATTTTCAGATAATGGACGTAGTAAAAGTTTTGGGCGCAGGTCTATAACCAAGAAACTATAAGGCTTATATAACTCAAACTTGCACAGATGATGTATCAAGGGATAAAAACTCTCAAAATTGTTTCAGTTGCTGGATTTTAATTACGTTTTCATGATGAAGAGCTAGTTTGAAGTTTTTATATAGGTCTATTCCAAAGTATAATATCAAAATTGCATAAATTTTGCATTTTTGGATGAACACTTTTTGTTGGTTAATTGTGTGACTTTGCCTTACTTAAAGACAACATTCGTTTAGGTGAGCTCTGCAATCTCTGATTACCCATTTTTCTACAATGATCTGCCTACTTAAAACTGATTGTAGCATCAAAGCAAAATTGTTAGATTTTATCTCCGATTAGCGACCTTTAGTTTTGTCAGTTTAGAAACTGGGGTTACGAAGTATTTTGCTACGAGTACATGTAACTCATACTGAATTGGACTTGACATCTGTTCTGTTTATATGGAAGAAACTTATTATGAAAAGTAGAGATCTGATGGTTTACGAGAAGCACATCTCTGTAGTACGCAGATTTTTTGTCAGAACCCCCCCCCCCACATTAAAAGCCGTTGCTGCAGACCGTTATATCAAACGATATTTTGTTTGCTGAAAAACTAGATTATTTTGCGAGCCTTAATGCACAAAACTTATGCCGGCGAAAACTTGTATCTTTTGAAAGGTATTTCTGTTCGTTGAATGATGTTTTTCATTCAGATTGTTACGTTACATGTATCTTTATACTGCATAACATCGTAAAATTCTTGTACCATAGAATCAATGTTTAGTTTGTATATAAAAGTGTGTGTAAAAGAAAGAAAAATGGATCTGCCAATAAATGTGTAAATGCGATATGGAGAATTAAAAGCGCGATTTGCCAATGAATGGTATATTTAAATTTGAATAAGGCGAATTTTTCTGCGGGCAAATTACCTAAGGTACGAACTTTCTAGCATTCTCGCGCATGTGTAGCCTGTCGTTTGCCCAGGGCATCCGGTTTAACCTCACTTATATATTTACTGCGTGGACCTCAGGGTCCACGCAAAAAGTAATGCAAGATAACCAGCACGAACACTGGTCGCCATTCCACGGCGATACCCGTGACAATAAAGCAGTCAGGTGTAACGAATGCGACGATTATACCTTAGTATTGATGTATCGTAGATAATGCTATCGAAAATGGCGTATGCTTATTTACGAGTCGTGTTCAGCTTTAAGGACATTTGCAACGTTTCTGGTTTTCGTATAGGATTTTTCAAGATTTTTTGAACAGGTTAAATGTTACCAAAAATATCATATCCAATTCATGTCCTTTTCAAACATCACGCCAGCCTTCCTTTATAAATTTTGTCAAATCTATGTTTTTACAATTTTCAATGCATTTCCGAAACTAAAATTTTGATAAAATGGCCCTATATTACTTTCAACCATACGTTTTCTCCAAAACCCATTTACTTCATACGGCTTATACACAAAATAATTGTTGAAACCTTATTCCCGATAACATGCATAAACTTTGGTTGAAAATGAAAATATTGAAATAAAACACAGAAATACTATCACTGTTCTTTAATTTTGATTACTTACCTTCACATTTAATCAATATTCATTATGATCAAGAGACTGGTTGTTTGTGTCTATAATTTAATTTATTGGAAGCAAACTGTCATAAAACATTTTTGTAAGGATTTATAGTAACTTTTAATGATGTCTCATTCACATAACCTATAGAATAGTTCTCATTCGGTCTACTAGCCTATCACCACTTTCAGCAAAAATTCTTTCACATCTTTGCACTTACCAGCATTCATGTACCTATTCTAAATGACGGCCTGTTGACTACCTGTCCCCTCAGCACAATGTAAACAAACTTATCCCTGCTTTTCTTTTCTAACAGTTGAGTTGAATATATCCGATAAAAAAACACACGTGCGTTTGTTTACTTCTCAGTCTGTAAAATATGCTTTATTTGTTTTCAGCACGTAGAGAATTTCATACTGGAGATCACTCTCAATGACTTTTTTCATAAGTGAGAACACTTACGTATAAATCTTTTTTTTCTCCAGAAACCCTGCGTTGGAAAGAAAAGAAATATACGCCATGTCTTAATATATTTTCAACAACCCTCGCACAGTTTAATTTATGCAATATTGAATTGCTTATTTGTATTTAGCTGTTAAGATTTAAACAATTGTGATTAAGTATGTTCTTAATTTCAACCACAGAACGGGGGGAAAGGATGTGTTGGTTCGAGCTCGAGTATTCTTCAAGAGCAAAGAAAATGCAGCATAAAGCTTTGTTCTGGTTATATAATACTTTGAGATTATACACAATCCGAGAATATTGTACAAAAATATAGCGCCTTTTCCCAGTATTTCTCCTATACCACCATTACATGTAACAGAATGAACCTGTTACTAAAAATAGTTTTAGCCGGTGCATTGACCAAGGAAAACTAATTTAATATTCGGAAGACCTTGTACAAATATATAAATTTAAATACATAAAATCAGGTTGGTCCTTAAATTCAAGGAAAACACTTTTAGAAATATACTATCAGATATATATATCTTCTATAATTTCACAACCAGCCTCTCTACGAGCATAAATAAATATGTAGCATCGAATCATTTTTTTTTAATAACGACATTTTTTCAATACTGATTACTTCTTGGCTGTTTTAAAGAATTTGTTTATCATGAAAAGTATAATAGCACTATTAATTTCAGGAACTATTGTTCATGTTATGTACCTTGTCAACTGGTATTTTTTTTTGTCTTTGTGCATCTTGTCAAAACAGTTGTAACCACAATACTGTATTTTATCAGGTTATATTAAGTTCATATGAATGTGGTTAACAGACAGCCTAAAGCAATTTTGCACCTCTGATGTTTCAGAGGTCCGTGTTTGCTCTGCTCTTGTTTTGAATATTTGTTTAATGGACGTTGAGATTGAATACTGTTCGTTATTTCCATATCCTTACTATATAGAAATTAAAATATTATTTTTCTTATATCACATCTTGTATCAGCCTGATACACCAATATCAGCCAGATAACCAAAGGCCCCAGGGCCGATAGAGAATGTGATATACATGTAGAAAAGGGCATTTTTAAAATGTTTATTATAGCATTTTTATCTGCAAAGCACATAAAAACATCAGTAGTTACCGAAACTTAGAGTATTGGAATTATAATCAGTTTTCCTTCCATTAATGATGTTTAAATATACTTCACGAACTTGACAGTGATTTCTTAAGTTTACTTTGATTTCAAATGAACATATCTCCATCCTGATTTTTCCTATTAAAGTCAATTAAGATATAAAAATATGAATTTTAATACTTTTAAACACTCGATATTCCCCCGCCTATCTTATGCAAATTCAGTATATTTTATTTATCTTTTTTAGATAGTTTTTAATATTTTTGCGAGATATTCGAATAGTTTGTTTTTATTTTCATTCCAGTACATTTATTAATTTTATAAGATGTTAAAGTATTTTGAATGTTTATAAATACGTTAAAGTTTATGATAAATAATATACCTAATACCCAATAGCTCTTTTAATGAACAAGATACTGAATTAGTTGAACAAAAGTAGCTGAAAATTGTCCTGAAAAAATATTTTATTTTTAAAAATATTTGACCTTTGAAAAATGATAAATAATTTACATATCTTTATTTGATATAATTCAAGTTCCTGGTGGATGGTCTCTTTATGGCCCATACAGTGAATGGACACAATGCTCGTCAAGCTGTGGTGATGGAATACAGGAGCGAACCCGAAATCGGACATGTAACAACCCAGTACCACAGCACGGGGGAAAAGACTGTGTTGGTTCGATTATCCTACAAGAGCAAAGAAAATGCAGCATTAAGCTTTGTTCTGGTTGTCAAAATGCTCTATAATTTAAATAATTATGTGAAAACTGTATAAAATTTTTTATCAGAGAAATTGAGAACACAAAATAGTTTGAAACGTTGCAAGAGATATGTGTAAATATAACCCATGCATTTTTACATTTTAATCGTAAAGTAACACTTTTAAATGCTTATTCTACTATCAGTGTGTTTTGATAAGTCCCTATCAAACAGGCGTGTTAATCTTAAATTACAACAACTTTACAGTTTCTTATATCACATGTATATCTAACCCTGTCTTAAAAATAACATCTCGCTTCAGCATAGTATATTACTTTTTCGACACGACCAAGTATGTTAAAAGACCGACGGCATCAAACAAAATCCAACCCTTATATAAATTTATATTCTATGATAATATAATGAAATACAATTCAATCCTTATATTAACAGTCTATATATTCTTGAGATTTCTTACGTAAACTTTGTGTTTGGTTTTAAGAATAATAAAAAAAAAACTGGTTTCATTGAATTAGTCTGAGTATATCTGTTAGTAGAGCGTTTTCGAATAAGGCGCAGATTTAGAAATTATTCTAAAATCATGGGCTAGAATCCACTGTGTGAGGCCTTTACCGACCCTTAGTACGGACGGGATCGTATTATTCAGGATCCCGTGTTGCAAATGATTACTTAATCAGGAAATTTGGTGTCCTCTGATTAGTCCAGACGCCTTTACCTGAGATGTACTTCATAAAGGATTCATATGACGTTTTGAGGGGTTTATTCGGGTTTTATCTATTGACCATCAATAGATTTGCTAAGAGTTTTTTTCGACCTATCGGATTGCGTGTTTCGAAGCATGTGTCGGTGTGAATGTAAACATGTCAGACGCCAGTACCACGGAGATTAAACGCCTTTGAAAGTAAATGGTTTGGTATTGATTGTTTAATAAAATTGTTTTCCATTCTATAGTACTGTACTAGTTGTTAAGCTGTTGAATTATAACAACTGTGAAAAGCGTTGTTACACTTTGCATTTTATTATGAGTGTTTCTATTTGATGGAGACAAGAACGAAAGTGTCAAAAGCGTCGTAAAATTCCTGATCATTTAATAAAACGGTTATTGACTGTTGAATTCAGTATAGTCGTGATTATAATGGGCTGGTAGAGATTAGTTAAACTTGGCCTTCTTCTTCGGTCAACCAATACCTGACCAGGTACGTTTAGTCACGAGTAGACCTCATTAAAAGTCAATAATGTATAATGTAATCACACGAAAAAAAAACTCCTCACTGTTCACAGGCCTTAAGTGCCAAGGACAGCACTTGTTACCCTCCACTAACGTCTCAAATTAATTGAAAAAAAATCAAGAGGACATTCATTTCATGAGTAATCACACTATTAGAGACATAAAGGTGATGTCCGAGTATTGTCTGAGATTTGTAATCTTAGGCGAAACTAATTTTGATAACATTTTTCAAAATTAATAAGATAAAAAATCTCCATAAAACTTCCAATCATTGTGCCTGAAAATTATATTTATATGTTTTATGCACAAAAATGTTTTCTTCTATAAAATAATTCAAGCTAAAATTTATAATCCTTGTAGTGCATGGTGGTTGGTCAGAGTTCGGTCCATATAAGGATTGGAGCGATTGTTCTGTGACATGTGGAAATGGAGTTCAACAAGGTGTTAGGACAAGAGTGTGTAATAATCCAGAACCCCAAAATGGCGGAAACAATTGTGAAGGGCTGAAAGACGATAAAAAGGAGAGGATATGCAACTCTCAGCCGTGCCCTGGTAGGATTTTCATAGAAAAAAATACGTTGATAAATATCTTTTTATTGGGATAAGGGTGAAAGGTATGCTAACAAAAATTCTATCGTATCGTTTTAGTGAATGGCAAATGGTCGTCATTTGTTCCATTTGGAGATTGGAGTCAGTGTTCATCTTCTTGTAACAATGGAACCAAGACACGTGTTAGAATCCGAACTTGTACTGAACCAGCTCCATTGTATGGTGGTAAACCGTGTGTTGGTCAGAGCATGTCCATGGAGACAATGATATGTAATCTAAAAGTGTGTGTCGGTAAGATTTTTATGTTTCCTGTATATACTTTTAATACTTAAGGTAGCTAAAGACACCTGACCCCCAAAAAACCTGTCAAAAGACTTTGTTGAAATTTTCACATGGCGTAAAGGGATGTGTAATGAACACTTAGTCGAAATATAAACATGGCATTGAGGGTAAATTACGGAACCAGGGGGCACTGAGTTACCTCCCCTTTCCAGTCACTCAAAAAATCATAATGCAAGAAAAATATTACACATAACAAATTTATTATGCAACATATACTAATCAAAATTTCTAAGTCCCCATGTAAGTTTTTGCTTCACACGGCTTTTATATTAAATCATTTAGACAATATAAATTAATAAGTATACAGGATAAAAAGAAGCAAAGCAATTATTTTTCACTGAATCTAATTTTATTTATAGGCTTTAACACAAAATGCAGACACGTAAAGGCACCCTAGAATTCAAAATTCGCACCGTTCAATACTGCATTTATCCTTCTTTAAAACGAATAAAGAGCAAGACAACTGCTTATCAAACAGTTCATATTATCCAAGAAAAAAAATCTTTATGGAGTTATTCCATGGATTGCGAGGTCGTCCTCTATAGTTACGCTAGATTCTACTGCTGGACAAACTCTCACTTTCCGGTCCATCTTTTCCCACTCATGATCTATAGAGTTGATATGTGGATGACATCGAAGCTTACCGAAATTGTTTATACCCGACAATATGAAGCCTATAGTACACCAGGCCTCCTTACACATTTTCCCCACTCTTCCAGTTTGTTTCTCATAATTTTGATAATTAAGTAGACCTCAATTAATTTTTAATAAGTGCAGAGCAATTTCAAGCGCAGTTAGGTTCTTTCCACAATATTGAGTAATTCTTATGCAGTAGATGTTGATGTGTCGTTGCAGTTCATGTATACGCCTTGACCATGGGCACTTCTGGTTCCGGTTTCAGTGAATTTCCCGATTAGCACGAGGATTGTTAAGTGGTATTTGTTGAAAATTTAGCGATTTTAATGATTGAAAAGAATTCAAGTAGGCTTTGTTCAGCTTTCTGACGATATTTTTTAAAGGTTTTAAGTAAAATAAACAAATACAGGGGAAGAAAATAGAACTCTCCTCTACTCTCACTAGCTTTCACCTTGTCAACTTCATCTGCACATTGTTGAACGGACATACACGGCATTTTATTCAAGCTTTTTTCTGTTTTTCGTGAAGAACTAAAGATGTAGAACACATGTAAATTTAAATAAATCTTAGATACACCCGAAAACATATGAAACTCGCACTTCATGCTTTTTTACAAAATCGGTCACGGTCAAGTTATTACATATTCGATTACAAATTTTTTTGGCCGTAACAGGTAGGCATTGAAAAATAAAGGTTAAATTGTAAGCAACTTTTTAATTGATTTTTAAGTTTTTAAAAAAAAAACTTTAAATAATAAAATGGGGACTTAGAAATTTTGGCAAGTATACATTCAATATTAAAAATTATTTTAAAACATTATTGATACTATAAACTTATTTGAACAATGGATTGACGGAATACAGATGAATTAAGGGAATACAACATGTAAAACATTTGAAATTTAACAAGTTTGACCATTTTCAGGCATACAAATTTGACACATTTAAATTCTAAAAAAAAAAAATCTGTCCAATAGAATTTTAATTTTTTATCATTATATAAAAGATTCATCTAATACAATTCTTCACTCAAAAAATCTTGGTCACATTGAGGACTAATAAAGGTACCAGATGGTCCACAACTACCCCACCCCTCCCACTCTCTTTTGGTTTCCGTCATGAATGTAAGAATAATGATTAAAATGGCTATTCAAAAAACTGCATAGCAAATTCGAAAAACCAACTGAAGAAATAAATCAGAAGTAAAAATCAATTTCTTAGTAAAAATCAATTTCTAATAAATGACTAAAGAAAATATTTTTATTAAATTAGAAATAATATACATTGTACATGTAGAGTAATAACATAGAGAGTTACCTCCCATCTCCCCTCACAACAAAACTTATAATTAAACCAATATTGAAATAATCCATAAACTAGAGGTACTGTGAGCAATGAGCTCACTAAATGATACCCCCCGCCTCCCATAATGTCGATGTGTTGCTTTATATTGTTTTACGGTAATGTGTAAAGAGGAATAACTCGTCCTATGAAATGTTATCCAGAAGCTTCTATTATGTGACGTCAGAGGTAAACAACAAATGGCAATGTCTATGTTTTGCTCTGGGAAACCTAAAATACGTGTCGAATAAAAATGTAAAATAGGAGGTGCACAACGGCAATATGTAATAAAGATTCTGTGAAAGTTTAATCAAATTTCATTCAGTGGTATAAGAGGAGTTGCGGATAAGAGAAAAGGCGTAACAGACGGACGGACGGACGGACGTACAGACGGACGGACGGACAGACAGACAGACGGACGGAAATCCCGATCACTATATACCCTCCCGCTTTTCAAGCGGGGGGTATAAAAATGAATTGTTTTTATGCGCCCGGATCGATAGATCACGGACGTATATTGTTTTTGTCCTGTCTGTTTGTCTTTTTGTCTGTTGTAAACTTTAACCTTCGCCATAACTTTTGAACAATAAGAGATAGGGACTTCATATATGGTATGTATACTTCAGTAATAAAGTCCTTTCAAATGACATCAAGGTCAATGATCTTGTGACCTTGACTGTGACCTTTATGCTAAAAATAGCTTCCACTGTTTGTCATAACTTTTTAACCATAGGAGATAGGGACTTCATATTTGGTATGCATACTCAACTAATAAAGTCCTTAAAAACAACGACAACGTCATTGATCTTGTGACCTTGACTGTGACCTATATGCTAAAAATAGCTTTGACACTTTCTGCCATAACTTTTGAACCGTAGGAGACAGGGATGGGATGCATACTCCACCGATTATGTTCTTTCAAATGACACCATGGTCAATGACCTTGTGACCTTGACTGTGACCAATATGCTAAAAATAGATTGTTTGAACTGTTGCCGCCGGGCGCATGGTGTTTCACAAACACATCTTGTTTTTTTTTGAAAATTCCATGACAAATATTAAAATATAAATTTATACCTCAACAATAGATACTTGAACAAAAATGTAATTAAAAAACATATAAAAAATGTTCAACATGAACCCTTTTGATTACTTTCATGCAAACAAAGTCTATGTTTTCTAATAGATTTCTAAAAAAATATATTGTATGAAAAAAAATGTTCAATACAATGTCTCACTCAGAAATCTTGGCCACATTGAGAGATAATTAACTATAAAATTAAAAAATGGTCTTATACCCCCTTTTATGTATCTCATATTTTTTCATTGCAATGTCAAAACCCCCCTTATTATTAACATGTCAAATGTATGCTACTTTGTCCGAAAAAAAAAAAGATTTTGGTCATACAGAATTTTAAAAATCCATCTGACATAACACTGCACTATTCACAAAATTCTATTTCAGAGAATAATAAGAATATCATTGGAAAAATTATGATAAGTGCTCTTTCAAATTGATCAAAAGTCATTTTATTCCATGAGCAGGTAGGATAATAATTGTCCTTGACCTGACGCATACATTAACTATACATATAAATTAAAAACAAAATGACAATGCTGCACCGGGACATAACACTTGACAGAGAACATTTTAAATAAAAAGTTAAAAAAAAAGCATAAATATCTGGAGCAGCTTATTAACAAACCTGAAAAACACTAACAAGGTAGATTATGCATAATATATGTTGAGTGGCCTATTATTGAACCCGACATCACAAGTCGACATATAATTATGCATACATTTTTTAACAAAAGAATAATCTACTGCAGCGTAATACTGCAACTGACATAAGCAAAACATAACATAGTACATTAAACATGAAAAATAAAAAAGGCTGCATATGGGGTGATCTATTACCACACCAGACATAACACTTACAGGGTAGATTATACATGAAAAATTGGGGGAAAATCTATATGTGGAGTGATTAGTTACCACTTTTGATGTAACACTCAATCAACAGATACATATAATATAAAACTGACAAAGAAAAGTAACTTTAGTCTATTGACTATGTTAGTTCATTTTCAACAAGCGATTCTTGTCCTGCTCTTTTTGGAAGGGATGGAAAGTCATTCTTCGGTCGAGCTGCAGTTGATGAATCATCATCAGCATGAATGGTCTGAACCTCTTATTCATATATATTGTACTCTGTACTTTATGAATTTATCTGTAATATATAAAATTTAACAAATACAATATTATCTGCAGTCAACATCAAATATATTTCTCACAGTGTTTATATCCTATACATGTATATAGAATTTCGGTGAACATCATGTATATGTAACAGGAAAAGAGAAAATGTATGGATTGACCGGGAATCAAACCCGAGACCCCGGCATCACTAGTCATATGTGCTATACCGACTGAGCTACCCTGTATGATATCCACGACCCAAACCATTACATACATGTATATATATATAACTTGCAGAAGTTAACACCTCATACATGTAAATTGCCAATTTTCAACACTTATTAAATTTGGCATAGCAAAATCTTAATGATGACTTAACCATTATCACTATTATACTGACAGCAAGATCCCCTGGTCTGCTATCCAGCGTCAAAAATGCATTTCAACTGGTCCTGTTAAACATTCTTCATCTCTAGCTATCCAACAAGACTCCTTGGCCTGGTTTCACAATTAACGGAGGCCAACATCTCTATTTCCTCAAAATGGCGACACCAAATAGGTGAAGTGTTACATGTAAAGGTGCTGCGATTTACTACATCAGGGTTGGATGGTCATAAACCAGAAAGAAACATCTTGATGGCTGAAAAAAAGAGATTAAATAAATACACTGTATACCAGCAAATCTAAAATTTTATTTAATTATATTAGTTGACTGGCAAATCACTTTTTTACAAGAAAATCTTGCACTAAAATGCCCCACTACCTTACTAATATTCAACTATATTACAGCAGCAGTAATATAAAGATTTGTGAATTTCATCAGACATGCCAACAGTTTTAATGTTTACCACATTGACACAGTTTTTCCCAGAGAAGAAAAACAAAAATAATCTGTCCCTAGTGTACAATTATGTCAATATCTTGGAAATAAAAATAAATTATCTGTCCGTCATTGCAAATAAATAATCTGACATCCAAGAAATTTGCCCCCCCCCCCTCAAATGACAGTTCTTTACATTCTCTGAAATTACTAAAGTGATGTTTATTCGTCATGCTGAATTACAATAGACCTATTATTATGAAAGAAGTTTGAAATGAATTGTTATTTCATATTTATATTTATATGACTTACCAAGAGCTACTTTCGGCCTCTCTATCGTATTCCTTTCAGGGCCGGGCTTTCCCCTGGAAAGTGTTGGTAAACCCATAAATAGTACAGCACTTTCAGTCACATTTAGGCCTGTAAATGTATTGATACAATAAAGTACCGGGTCACCATCGCTTTCAAAGTTGGAAAAGATACAAACGATTGCCGTTATCACTGTGACTGTAAGCATATAAACTGGTTTGTCAAGTTCCTCATTTCAGCAAATCTTCGTCCTTCCTTCGATTTGATGTCATTTTATGATTCACACCAGCTGCGTCGTCTGCTTTGGAATAGGGGTGCAAGTCGTTTGCGATGTACGGATATTTTATTTTGTAAAAAAGTTTTAGTGTTGTCCTGTTTCTTAAAATGTTATTATTCTTTCATTCGCTCTAATTTACTTGATCTACCTTTACCGCAGAGCCTTCCTATAACGTTTCCCGTGTACTTTTCTCGGAGCACGTTGTCCACCATATTGAACTATGCGCATTTCCAGATAAGCGAACCGAAAAATTCTTAATTTAGAATTCACATGCAATGTCACGTGATCGCTATCCGTAGCTACGTTTAGATTCATTGAAACTCTGATAAGATAGATTACTCTTAATGACATGAATGCCTTTCATTTCTTTATAGATTTGCCAAGTTGAAGTGTCTTTTTTATCCAAATTTGCCCCACAGCCCATGCTATAATTGTTTGTATTTAACTTATAAAAAGTATTTTATTTTGAAAAAATCATTAGGGTTCTAGCTTTCAGAATTTCAAAATTAATTCCAAATAAGGTATAATTCGGTGAATTGCAATGCGAGCTGTTCAGACCGGCCCTATGAATGGTTTTTATCATATCTTTGTAGTAAATGGCCAATGGTCGTCATTTGTTCCATATGGTGACTGGAGTCAGTGTTCTTCATCTTGCAACAATGGAACCAAAACACGTGTAAGAATCCGAACTTGTTCTATACCAGCCCCATTTGATGGTGGTAAACAGTGTGTTGGTCAGAGCACGTCCACAGAAACAACGACATGTAACATTCAGCCATGCAGTGGTAAAAAAAAATAACGAATAAATTTTCTTTTGCCGATAGCTGATGTATATTTTCCATACCAAAATAAAAATTAATTAAAAAAGAACTTTTTTTCGTAAGGAATAATAAAAAAGATTATTTCATAGTCCTTACAAATTGTGTTACATGTAAATAGTAGATTGATATGTGTAATTATATTTTTTTAATAATAGGATTCGGATTTTGAATCAAACGTAAACACAATCCACAAATGTTTTAAATAGACAGGAAAAGCAATTTGAGGGTTATGATCAACAGGTCTATAGAATGCGTATATACACTGTAGTATATAAATTACGCCATAACAATAGATCTATTATTTTTTAACTGACAGTATACATGCATACATGTATATCAAGTTGAAGAATCTTACAGACGGCGAGGCATAGCCGGACTAGTGTAGAATCCTCAATGTTCGTGGGGGACTAATGTTCGTAGATTTCATGGGTCACCCCTACCCACAAACGTACATCCCCACGAAAGTTTATATTGTAAATCTGTTAATTCATTGAACTATTGTATTTACAAGCATCCAACAAAATTTAAACCCCGCGAACATTGACCCCAATAAAGTAAATAATTCAAGGGTTTATCTGTTATAGATCAGTTTGCTGTTAGAATATCTCTTGACACTAGGAAAGAAAATTTAGATTAGTTATTCATTTTCTGGAGAAAAAAAAAAGACATTAACGCAAATCTGACTCGTAACAACGATCATCAAGGTTGGGGGATTAGAAAGTTACTATAGCAAACTAGAAACAAATCTTGTTAAAAAAGAAAAGGTCTCTCGCTCTTGTATTTCTATATGATTGTGCAATAACATGAAAGATTTTCAAATCAAAATACAGGAAAATGAGTGCTAGTATGAAAGTGTATGAGAATTTGTGTATGAGAGAGAGAGAGAGAATATATGTGTGTGTTTAAGGAGGAATGCTACACCAAATTTTTATTTTATAGATCTGTGAGTCAACCTTTTTAAACAATGGTTTCAGCATTGAAAGGCCGACATTAGCTCTCAATTATTTTTTATGATTTTTTTGTATTTTTTCAAAGAAAATGAAAAAAAATATTTCCATCAAAATAAGACGTTTTCTTGTTAAAATTTCGCTGTAAATGAATGCATCACATTAATATCTAATAAAATATGTGTAGAAAAGCTGTATAGATATTATTTTTTTTAAATAAAAAAAATATTTATGAAAATAAAACACACCATTTATGAATATTTTTTAAAGTTGTGGTTAAAATCTTCAGAAAACCAGTCACAACTGGGGAAAACGTGTTCTTTAATCATATTTATAAAAGAAATTGAAACGAAATGGCCAAATTTTATTGGAAATAAATATATTTCCCTAAGAACACTAGTTAGATTAAGTGTAATAAGGATTAAAACATTAATGAACCTGACGATAAAATAGATTTCTTCATTGTTAATACATGAACAGGCAGTAAATTAGCATTTATTTTAATTTTGTATTAATTTTGATCGGGATCAGTTTAATTTTGATCGGGTTAGGTCCAAATATTAAAAAAAATAATTTCTCTAAAATTTTTCAATTTCATTTCAATTTCTTTTAAAAATATGATTGACATACATGTTGTACTCAGTTGTGGCTAGTTTGATGGTGATTTAAACCATATGTTTAAAAAATATTCACAAATAATGAGTTATTTTCATAAATATTTTTTTATTAAAAAAATCAAAAAGTCTAACCAGCTTTTCTTTACATATTTTTTTAAAATATAAATATGATATAATCATTTATAGCAAACTTTTAACTCGAAAACATCTTAGTTAGATGTAATTAATTTTTTCTTTTTCTTTGAAAAAAAAAACATAAAAAAAATTCATATAAAATATTTGAGAGCTAACATCGAACTTTCAATGCTCAAAGCCTGTTTTAAAAGGATGACTCAAAGATCTATAAAATAAAAAGTTGGTATGGCATTCCACCTTAAGAGAAAGTAGTGGTGTTTTTGTGGTGAGTGCATTTGTACCAAACGGAAAAAAGGTGCTAGAAAGTCTCTTTGACGTGTTTTAGATATGTAATAAGAAAACGAAATATAGCAGTCATTTAATCACACATCCTTCTGTAAACTAAGAAGAAGTAAGTTAAAGTTAATGCAAGATTTACAAAAGTGGACAATTTTGTATTTACCTTGAGCTCCAAGTTGTGAATTCAAAATTAAGAACATGATACTCCTTTTGCAATAAAAAATATAGAAGTGCGACATTTCCATCCGAGGGAAAATTGATGATACAGTTATCTTTCAATGAACTCCACCTCTTTTTCTTCTCTGTATACCTCTTTAAAAATGGAAACTTTCATCTTTTATTTTCTCTCTATATAGTGTATACTCGGAAATAATCGAAAGTCTACTGCATTTACTATTCTGCATACAGAACTTACAGATGATTTTTTGTGAAAGTACTTTTATTTTCATTTTAGAACAAATATTTTTTTCACGGACTTCGACCATTATAATTGCTGTGGTGTCAACAATTCTGGTATTTCTGGTTCCTACACTTATTTTCTTTTATTGTCGAAGCAAGAAAACAAGTAAATCAGCACCAACAACCCAAACTCAATCAGAGATATACGAGGAAATCCACAATATGGACATTATGAGCAATCATTATGTCCCCTCATACGCAGAATACATACTTCATCCTAGGCTCATAAACAGATATCACCCAAACGCTACAGTTCAACCTCTTTTTATTAATGTTGAAAGAACGGGACCCAACATCAGCAATCGTAGAAATGAATATCACATTAGTGAGATAACTGAACAGGGTGATGGGGATCAGACAAATAGAGAATCATTGCTTAGTCTTAAAAACAGCTTGGGACCAGATGACGAAAAAGAAACGAAGTTGGCAATTCGCTCAAGTATCAAAGCAGAAATCACCAGTGATGACACGGAATTAAGAAATTTTAGTAAAGATGGGTTTTCTGTTGATGAATATCAAAAACCGATGTTTAAAAGAAGAAACAGCTACATATCAGTTTTGCCTGACGAGTCTAAGAAAGAGGACGAAACAGTCATTGAAGAGCAACGAGATTATCTGGAATGTTTCTATGACAAGGATGAATCAGTTAAATGCAAAAGCACGGATTCGAAATTGCCTAGTCATTCTAATGAATCTTTGAACAACATTGGTGATGTGGCATAAAGGACAGGAAATATTCCGAAGGGAAAAAGACAGTCTCCATGAAAAATATAAAGTTGACTATACATGTATTATGTATTAAAAAAAACTGTTCAACATTTGTTACTTCGATATATTGTCTAACATTTATGGGGGGGAAACAAAAGCCTACAGCTATAAGGCTAAAACTATACGAAATCTTTGAAAACTGACCAGGTTATAATGTATGTTATCATTATATTTGTTTTTCATCCTAAAGTTCATAAAATGTTTTATTTGATATTTGTTATTAACTATGTATTTGTTATGATATAATATGTTCATCATAGTTTGTCCTTTAGCTAATCATTTGTACAGTTTCAATGACTTTTTTGCCTTATACAGTTTTCAATATATGTACAGTATATATTGCATGATTTCAAAGCCTTTATTTAACTACTGCTTGACTTTTTTTTAAAGAGCGGACATTTTAGTTTCCATTTTGCAGGTACGTACACTGCCTTCTGTTGAGATTGCAGATAAAATGTTTATATTTGGGCATGTTTATTATTCTATCAAGATTGAGTCGAGATTTTTTTTTATTTAAATTGCAGTAGGTAAAAAGGGAAAACAATAATTTATATTTTGATACTGCCAGTATAGAGTAATATCAGAGAATAAATCCTGCACCATCCGTAGAAATATTCAAACAAACACTATTAAATACATGTACATGTATTTAGATATTTTATGGTTTAGCCTATAAAACTGTGAATGATTTAAATGTTTATTGTTATCTTTTTAAAATAAATATTCACAATTCATTTCATAAATTTCGTTTCATTTTATCAATGAACATCTCTAGATATTTTAAGCATTTATGTGAAAAATTCCTGATTTTGTGTAAGGTCTGGACGATTTCTATATAGTGAAGTCCAGAGCGATAACAGTGAACTGCTATAAATACACAGGATAAACAAGGTGCTAGTCCTTCTGACCAAACAGATAATAGCATTTAGACAAACCCATGAAAAAAATGTACAAAACACGTGGTTTTAAAGTTTTTTGCTCAAAAGATTTTTTAGAACAAACTCTTTGTAAAATTTATGCAAATTTAAGAATAATATAATATTTATGACAATTCTACCTCGAACAAACACGACTCTTAAGCATAGAACACGTTTTAAGTGTAAAAATCTGTTACCATAGGAGATAGGAATCCCAAAAGTTAATATATCGTTAAAATTTTGATATAAATATACGGAAATTTTAAAGTTTTTTTAGCCTGACATAAACGTCTTATTGAATGGATGCTTGTCTTAATTTTTACTGACTGTTTATTACAAAATCGGCAATGACAATATGCAGTTTCTCATATGCGAGGTAAGATATTGGGATAAGTCGCATTCATGTATACATGTAATTACGGTATTCTCTTTACTCCGTGTTTTACGTCTTTTCTTATTGGTGCCGTAAGGCGGAATAGGGTAATAAACATTCTGCTCTCATGAAACCCGTGATATTTTAAAACTATATAGTCCATACGATAAACACTTACAAGTGTCAAGTGGATCTATAGACATGAAATTCAAGCATTATCGATGAAAATCGGACGGCTAAACAAAATTTTATTCCAACATATAGTTTATTCTTGTCAATTTTTTTAATTGAACTTGATAAGGACTTGCTAGTGTGATTTATTCCTCCGTAAACGTTTACATTGTATCATGCATTTTTTTAATTTCGTTATCGAGATAAAAATGTCAATGTTCTTCACGGTAAATAGGTGGGGAATACCGTATTCTTCATAAGTTTTATCTTACTTCTAAATGTTTTTTGTTAAAAAAAATATTTTTGAGGAAAAAATAAAAGCAAGTGATATCTCTTTGTTCTTTTAAAATATGTTTTGGGGTGTGTAAAAATGCTGTTGTCTGATTGGACAGAAAAATAATTACGTGTACATGTTGTATATTTATAGTAACTTTCAGTTATCGTTCTTGACTTCCATATTTAGAAATCGTCCAGACCTGTATATAGATCGAGGGAGAGGGTGTTTTGGTATACCATTTTTTTTTTATGATTAAGCGTCCAAGTATATTTTTACATGGGGTTCTAGCTATTGTAAAAAAAGCCTCATTCAGTAAATAGATGTAAGCTGAGAATGTTTTTATTTTGTAATGAGAAGGCAGTTATTAATAAAGTAAAGCAGTTTTAATGAAAAAAAAGTTCATAATAGTTTTTGGTTGAGTAAAACAATTAATTTATTAGACATTTATTTTCTAGGAAATATATAGTTACGTAGTTCACATTAGGGTCAGAAGCAAATTGAAAAATTGAGGGCGGCGGGGGGGGGGGGGTAATTGTAAAAAGAATTCTATACCATCAAAAAAAATCTGATTAGCAAAAAAAGGAAAGGGGGGTATTAGCTTCGAACTTGGCTACCATTTTTTTTCCAAACACCACCATTTCCTCCATTTTTAACATACACTGCGACATGTCTGTGGTAAGTGTGTGTGTGTGGGGGGGGAGGTTGGTAAACATCCCAAACAATGTTTAACGTCTATACTAAGTATATCTTTGGAAACAAGAGGGGGTGTGTGGGGGGGGGGGGGTGTAAACATCCCAAACAATGTTTAACGTCTATACTAAGTATATCTTTGGAAACAAGAGGGGGTCGAAGCCCCCTCCCCCTAGCCCCCAAGGTTCCGATTCCTATGGTTCAAGTCAGTGACGTCATGACCCAAAAAGTCACTTCGTGTCTAAACAAAGGCATTATTTTTTAGTGTCCAGTTTAAACGATTGTAAGGAACCTCTACACGTATGTAAGTAACTTTGAAAGATCTTCAATTGCTGAATTTTGTTTTCAAGGAAGTATTGGCAAGTACAGAGAAATTGAGTAAGCCTGTCCCACATAATTAAATTATAGTCAACTCTGATTACTATTCTACTTCCTGCTGGACACTTGGACGATCTAGACTGCTCAACATTTCTTAGTGGTTGACCACTAGAACCCAACAATATGAATAAAGTGTTCAAGTGTAATTTATAACTTTTTTCATATTAAAAATATAATATGAATCAGCTAAAGAGATATATTAGCTAAAACATTTTTGACACAATATTTCAGATTCACCCAGCTTAGAAATTAATCCAGAAATATGATTATACTTTGCAAATGAAAATCGTTCAATACATTCAATGTCAAAGACATTTTCATCCTTTTTTATCCTTCCCTAAGACATATCAATGGCAATTTATTTATTTCATTTATCTATTTATGATTTATTTCACTTATTTCATTTATTTATTATACATGTATGTAATACTGCTGGGCAGAATTGAATTCATAAAAAAAAATAATAAGAGCACAAAGAAATTCCTCTTTGAACTATTTAATGATATACTGCATATGTACTTAAAATACAGGATTTCATATTTTAGCGGCTTTGGCGCAGACGAGGCTGCACTTATTCATGAATACCGCTAAGAATTCATTCATAAATAGCATACACGGCACGAACATATGTAGCACTTATTCAGGATTACGCCAACAACTCCTTATCCAATCCTTAAGCTTAATTTTGAAAACACCAAATTATGTCGTACACATACAGTATTTAGAACAGAATCACCAAACAATACCCATGGCTACATGTACCAGGCAGGTGATGAGGACACATCAGTCATTGCTGGAGTTGTTTCTACATTTATCGCATTCCTAATTGTTGTCCTAGTCTTATATCTTCTTTACCGTAGTGTATTGTAAATAAGGAAATAGGCTAGTTAACTTTAAACATAAATCATCGTCACCCTCTCCCGTCTCCATGAAAAACAAACGTCAGAAAGTACAATATACGGCCTGTGGATTTCGGCTCCGCCTCGCCAGGTATGAAATTTACTAACCAGATATAATCCCATACCCTGTCACTAAAAGACTATGTAACTAATAACCCACTCTGTTTTCTATTTCACATATAAAAATGCTATACAATCATTACGAGTACTAAAAAGCATCATGTTAAAAGGGCAACATATGTAATAGGAATACTTTAATATTTACCCGGCCTTTACATAAAATTAAATGTATCAATTTATAATCAGAATAATCTCAAAAAAGAGGAATTTTTTAATTTGTTCTGTGTATAATTATGAAAATATGATATGTTAAAAAGAGTAGTTTCCGACATCGCTCATCATAGGATGTATTCACTTTGACAAAAAATGACATAAATAGGAGAGAAAAATTTCCCGAAAAAAGTGACATCTGGAAGTTTTCTTCTAGAAGTCTTTCAGGACAGCCCTGTCCCTGAATCAATTGCAAATCGTGATATTTCGAAAGATTGGGAAGTAAGGGATAATTCAAGATAAATAAAATTAGGGGCACCCTGCCCTAGGGTTGAATTCACAAAAACACACACCCTCACACACACAAAATAAGGAAACCTGATTTAAATAAATTAATGTGTTATATTTTGGGGGAAGGGCGCACACCCGAGGCGCCGGCCCTGGATTTGCCTCTGGTTAAGCGGCGTTCTTGCATGAGAAGTTTGTTAATGCTGCTTTCGGAAGTATTCGTTCACCGAAACATAGGTATTACTCAAAAATATACAGGTGTCGAAAATATTTGAAAAAGTAGAAAAGTAGAAAGATGACAGGGAAAAATGAAACTTCATAACCCTGTCTATATAGTGCATGATTGTCAATAAACACACTGTATAGATTATCTAAAATAAATCCATTTATTATTTCTTCTAAAAACTCTGCAATTGATGATCGTGATGAGGGTGATTACTTTGGCGAAAAGAATAAATTCACAAGTCCATGCGTAAAATTCTTGAGGGGTCTTCTTTGTTGGAGAATGCGTATGGAATGCCGAAACTGTCTTACATAGGAGGAATAAACATTATACGCAGTGTTCTATACGCTATAAGTGGTACTATTATCATTTTAACATTTAACCCCCCTCCCCTGTTCTTGGCTTTATATATCTTTATATATACAGGTTGATAGAAATACCAAATGGATAAAGAAATTTCAAATGCATAAAGTTTGTGTAAATTATTAATGAATTTATTATTTAACAACATTATCAATGTCAAACAATGAAACGTTCCAACGTATCTAATTATTTACGTGTACTGCGATAAGCACACGGGCGCTGAACGGACATTTTCACTTGTACATAAACCTAGGCCTAAGTTTTTTAACTAGTTTATCCGACGTTTTAATTTCAAATTAAGTTACCTTTTATTAACAAAATATCATAGCACTATCTGTAATTTATTGTAAAATACATTTTTTATGAAATTCTCATCAATTTATAAATAATTTACCACTTTTTTATGAAAACTAAGAAGTATTAAAATTCACGTCATTATGACGTTCCGTAAAATGTACGAAATTCGGCCATATACATATGCTATTTTAAAGACCTCTTACGGAAAATATGAAAGGGATATTGAAAAAAGAAATTTGTTTTTTAAAAAAATATATAGTCTGTAGATATATCCAGAGCAAAAATTGTCTTATTTTGAAATCAGTCCAAATTGTGTACTTTTTGACTTAGGCTCTTTGGGAAGAAAGAACGGCTTTTTTTTTAACGATAAGAAGAAGTTATTAATTAATGAAAAAAATTGTATAAAATGTATCCTTCAGGTAAGAAAATTTTGATTCATAACTTTTTTTTTCTTCACTAGATCAACTGGTCAAGAGGGGACATTTTCTTTTAAAATGGTCTCTCGTATAGCTGTTTTTATTTTATTTTTTCTCAAAGACAACTTTGTTTCATTTTTTAATTTTTTTTCTGTTTTTTCTGAATCTTTTTTGTTTATATTTGTTCGAATCTAAGAGAATTTCTATGCTTTTTTTAATGAATTAAAATATATGATATACATTTTGGATGTCATTAACATTGCATTGTTTTTCACACTCATGAACAAACGTCAAAATTATGCACTTTTTAATGTTTATTGCTTCTCTTAGATAAATCCATACGTGTGAAAATTAAATTGAAAGTTATATTATTATGGAATTTGGAGCATTAAACGTAAAAGAATCATCCATTCGACTTTCAGGTTTAATTTGATATTCAGTACGACCCCTCTCCCTTTTTGTGCTACATGTTAAAACATGTAAGTAAGCGCCCAGCAAATGCATATGCTGATCGTTTGCAAAAAAAATTCAAAACGGGAAACGTAAATGAAAATACAAATGTAAATTATAATCTCTCTAATAGGTTATTTTTATTTATACAAATTAGATGTCATTAGATATACAGAATGTACTAATAATTGATCTGATACTCAAAACGAAGGTAAAACACGCGTTTTACAGGGTGTCCTAGAATACAAAGATTACACCACTGATTGGAAAATATCTTCAAATTATGTATTAGTTTCTTACCTGATTGACTGCTTATGACATGTGCTTAGAGAATTGTGTATTGATCTTTCCGTTACCGGCGTTTGGCGTACTATTTATTATCCATCAAAAGCAGAACAATGCACTATAAACGCAAAAAATAAATTAAAAAAAAACGTACGTTTCATTGTTTGAACTTCACAATGCATAAGATTTATAGTGTACCTGAATAAGCATCCTTAACAGATAAAATAAAATTAATGTATATGTATTTAAAAGTGTATATACAAGAATGATTGATGTTATATAAGGTTAAAGTCCCTCTCAAAAATATAAGCTCGTTTTGAGATGCCACAATTTTTTTTCTAAGCAAGAATACATGTAAGAGCATGTCCTAATTATCAAAAGTCATTTTTCGACAATTACTAGTATCTCACCACAGTCAAGTGATGACGTCTCTATATATGTGAAAACATGAGAGGGACGATATGTACATGTAATCAAGTAGTTATCAAACATTTCAGTTTTCGGTGTTCTGTGAAATCACTAATTTTTGTGGGGTTTAATTTTCGGTGTTTTCGGGATATGGAAAAATCCACGAATTTATTATCACCACGAAATGTAAAATACTACTGCATATCTTTCAAACCATGAACTTAAATACCCTTGAACCAATATATTCCTCTCAAAACTCTAAAACTTTACTTGACCCCTCGGAAATACATGTATGCGATTCTACAGTATAACAACAATTATTAGAATAATAATTGTATTTATGTATTTAATGCGATAATTTGTTTGGAGGTTTCCAGAAACATTTACGTTGGTAAATTGTGAAAATTCTCAGATCCACGCCTTGCCTGAGGGATTGTGTAAGGTCACGTGGTTAGCTCAGCGAGTCATTCACACTCGCGCGCTCACCACCGCTAACATGAAGCACGTCTATTTTGAAGAAATCACAATTTTTTGTGATCGTTATAGTCAGCCAAGAGAAGTGCTTTCTTATTCCATCATTTGTTGATTATTGTCACAATTTGCAAGATTTGTGCTGTTTGAGATTATTTTTTGTTTACTTAACCGAGGGTGTTGTCCACAATTTGTGATAGACGTGCGTGTTATTCACATGTGCAGATTTTGCAATGCCTATGTGGAGTCATGTGGAGTATATTTTTCTGATGATTGGACTTTATTAACTTTGTGTTGTGTTTTGAACCGGCATTCGTTCGTTAATTAAAGGACAGAGATTTCCATATACCCACATAATGCGCGTGATTTCTGATTTTTGTTGTTTGTTAAACTAAACGACTAAAACTGAACACATTTATATCAATGGAGACACGGATTTGTTTGGCGAGAAGTTGTGATAATATTCATCAAAGGCAGTATCTGCAGGATGGCGTTGATGGAAAACAAATGCGCAGCTGGAGATCATGACGGTCTTTGTCAGGGTTCACTTTTGGAGCCACAGAAGTTTCAGGATGAACCTGAGCTACCAAGTCGAGTTGGTGTACATCTGTGCTGCACCCCCTTGCACGACCAGCCAATGCGGACGTGGTTTCGTTGTATAGGAATGCAGATAATTCAGTCGTCTTAATAATAAGGCCAGTATCGTATTCTTAATCATTTTATTGCACAACGTGTTGCGTATGCTTTGAGAAGTCTATGAATAGGAAAGATTATATAGATAAAGCTTGTCAGCAAATTCTGTTGATTAAAAGCAAGGATTGAATTTTAAAGTCAAGCAATTTAATATTTTTGAATTATTAAAAATTACACAGCAAGTTTTTGTTAGCTCGCGTTTCTGTGTAAATTATAGAATTTGTACATTTGTTCGGTTCTTCTAATCTTCTAATGACAGTGGTTTCGGTCTTATGTAGAAATTATTCATTTAGACACGGTTATACGGATTAAGATTTACCATATGAATCAGTTTCCCAAATTTATAATCTGGATAAAATGGAGCTACGGTACAGAGTTTTTTGTTTAGTTCACAAGTTTGTTTATTATTGAATCGAAATGATTTCGGCCTAATGTACTTATCGTGTGGACTTGTAGGGGTATAAATTTATATATGAACCTACCCACGTTGTTTGACAATAGTACAGAGTAGGCTGCATATATGTACTTATTGTGTGGGAGTTTTTGGGTACAAAGTTGATCTGTGCCTACCCACGGTGTTTAACAATAGTACAGAGTAGGCCGCATATATGTACTAATTGTGTGGGAGTTTTTGGTACAAAGTTTATCTGTGCCTGCCTACCCACGGTTTTTAACAATAGTGCAGAGTAGGCCGCATACATGTACTTATTGTGTGGGAGTTTTGGGTACAAGTTTATCTGTGCCTACCCACGTTGTTTGACAATAGTACAGAGTAGGCCGCATATATGTACTTATTGTGTGGGAGTTTTTGGTACAAAGTTTATCTGTGCCTACCCACGGTGTTTGACAATAGAACAGAGTAGGCCGCATACATGTACTTATTGTGTGGGAGTTTTTGGTACAAAGTTTAAATGTGCCTACCCACGGTGTTTAGCAATAGTACAGAGTAGGCCGCATATATGTTCTTATTGTGTGGGAGTCTAGGGTTCATTATTTATTTGTACCTATCCACGTGTATAAGATAAGTACAAGGCTAAGGGTTTCTTTGTACCAGTAACAGTTTATGTCGTGTTAGATTTTTTGATTTGGAGATTTTTTAAGTTAACACGACATGGACTGTGGTCGAAGAAATGAAACTTACCAAGATCAATGGCTTAAATTCGTTATGCATTGGCATACCTATGTTAAAGGAGTTTGTTCCTAGTATACTTGTAGATTTTACATATATGCCAATAAGAGGCAGTTATGTATTTGTTTGCACATTATGACATTTGCGTCTAATGTAGCAGGATTTCATTTAGTTTAGAGTTACCCGTACGCTTGATCTTCATGTTTTGTGCGGAGTTTATATGTATGCATATGGGTCGAAGTTATCCATATTTTCACTGTTTTGTTTTAAAGTATATATGCCCTATTACATCTAAACATAATGGCAACTTCATTTCATGTTGATTGCAGTCAATTTCAAGTAAGAGTATCACAATAGTTCTTAGTTGTTACAAAGTACGTGTTACAAATAGTGGTATCTCCTATACATGTGACATTTTTATCTTTTGTTATGGAGTTAATAGATTTATTCTTTAATATTTCGTTTGATGAAATTGGTAGAATCCCGGAACATGTAGAATTTCGTCAAAGCGAATCCTCTCAGCAGGGAATTAATCGATTATTATCAGTATGATTGTAATACAATATATACTGCTATCAAGGTTAGTCTACAGGAAAAAGTTTACTCTTTCTGTTCAAGGTTGTTACATTTAGTTTTTCTATGAGCATGATAATGTACATGATGTATCACTTTGTTTACAACTCAGTTATTGGTTTTTGGCGTCCTTTCTTTAAATGACACCTTAGACTTAAAAAGTATTCATATAATTTTCATGTTTAAGTTGCAGATGCCTTTTGATGAATTTGCCAGTGTGCATATTTGCTACATCCTAGCAGCCCGAGTTTAGAGGAAGCGTAGCTATAACTGCTAATAGCCCAGAGAGCCCAGCAGAATTGTGCCGGATGCCATGAATCTAATGTTATTGATACGGGTTTGAACTGTTTAACAAATACTGACTTAGCGAGCTGTTTTATCTAACAAATTGCATAAGATCCGCGCCACCGGTGGATAATGTCTTAAACCAGCCCGTCCACTAGTGTTATTCCAGATACAATTTGACTTTACCAACAACTTTCATGCGATCAGCCGGTATAAGATTCATATGTTTGCTAGCTAAACTGCTGCAGTGCTGCTACAGGTGTGCCCCAAATCAGCCGTGTAACCAGGATATCCACTACCGTTGGTTCACAAAGCATTCATACCAGCTAGATCATTCAATTTGGTTTCAAATAAAACATTTACAGGCGAGTCAGCAAGTAAATAATATAGGAAGATCCCCCCTCCATAAAAATTCAAATAAGTTCCCTATATAGCTGGTAAATATAGGTTTAATTTATTTTTATAAATTAGTACAGACCTCATGCACGGTCAGTAAATTAAATGAAAGGTTTTTCAATTTGCGTCCCTTTTCGGAAATTAAGCATTGCCAGGCTAGAATACAATAATAATAATAATAATGATAAAATTATTTTAAAAAGTTTCTAATAGACAGCATAATGTTAGACATTGTTTGGAGTTACTAGCTCATGTTGTACATTGTACGTTTCTGTGGTCTTTATCTTTAAATATTAATTTGCTTTAATTAACCCCATGTAAAATTTTCTCCAACATATTTTTATATGAAAATTCTATTAATTTTCGGTCTTGTTTGACATCTGTAGTTGAAAGATAATCGTTTTCTTTTGATATTTAGGAAAGGCATTTTTGCACATAGTGGCAGTATTTCATTCTTGACATCTCTTTCCTGTCTGACGATAGCAATGTTATTAACTCAATCTTGTTATCAAATTTATGGTTACATCCTAGGATTGCGTTCTTTGAATTTGCTATGCTTCGCTCTACCTAATTTCAGTGTGGTAAATTAATGTCTTACAGATTCCCTATGTTCATGACATTTTCTATCCTTAATTTTAATTGGCCGGTCAGTATGAAAGTAGGCAGAGTTGTCAAGAACAGATTTGTGAGTTTGTAAGGAAGGCAATCTAGGAACATTCTTGTGTTATTCAGTTTTGTAGTCTATCTACGAAATTTGTTCCAAATCATATTTGTGAAATTTAGATTTTTGGACTTACAATAAATTCTAAACTTTAGAACCGACTTTTCAATTGACACAATATTACATGGTGAACTTAGTATAATCTTCTTCAATCATGTATTTTTCATAATTCTCTCAATATCAATTTATCTTACATGTTTTGTGGAACTTAAGTATGTACAGTAATTTTATTGTACCTTGATCTCAAAAGGAGAGAACTAATACAGGCCCTTGGCCTGCTGTTCAATCCATATTCATATTGTACACTTTGTATATTATGAATAAAATACTTCTTATACTAAAAGCATTCTCACTCATCACTAGGTTGAATTTGTCAAAATTTAAGTTTGTTGACATAATAGATCTCAACCATTAATCCTGATAATAATTGAAACTACTAAATTAACAAAGTGCTACACACCATTTAGATAATTCATTAAGATATGTTTCACATTGTCATTGTCAGGGACAGATCTGGAAATATGCATGCTCTCGATAGATACATGTAGCCCCCGGCCGCTAGCATAATATAATAATTTTTCAAAGCAGGGAAATCTGTAAGTCTGGATCTTTTGCAAATGTGTATATGGTAAGCTACTCATGAGACACAGACAAACTGTTCAGAAATCTCTATTAGGATTTTGAAGGACAACAGTTCAAATGCATGGCATATATATATTTGCTTAAAATCACTTAAACTTAATAAGTTCACATAATCTGTAACATACAAGAGTGAAGACCAAATATTGGTCAATGGTAATTATTGTTTTGTTCTTCTTAAAAAAAAAAATAAATAAATACATATGTAAATAAATAAATAAATAATAATAAAAAAAAAAAAATAATAATATTAATAAATATCTAGCATTTAATGGCTTTTTTTGTTCTACTCCCATTAGTCCGATTCTAGAATGTAGTTTAATTGCGAGTCAGTGTTTAACTGCAATTCTGTTCTATTCATGATAAATAGTTAGATACTAGGATGTATTTAAATACAGGTCAGTGATTTAACTGCTGTTTTGTTCTACGCGTGAAAATTAGTTGGACATTAGGATGTAATTTAAATGCAGGTCAGTGATTTAACTGCTGTTTTGTTATACTCGCGATAAATATTTTGATACTCACTAAAGATGTAATGTAAATACAGGTCAGTTATTTAACTGCTGTTTTGTTCTACTCTTACAATTGAAAATACCTTAAGGAACATGTTCATTCCCACATTGACAGGTCGGTGAATAACTGCTGTTGGATATCTAAATACTCCTCATCTGACTTCGTTACTTGCTGGCTCAATAAACAATACTTTTCGATTTGTCATTTAATTACTCTGAAATTAGTTTTCTTCCATACTTACATGTATTACTCAATATCGTTATTTACTAACATTGCTCGGATATTATGTTAATACAGGTATTTCCTTCATTATATGACATGTAACTACATTTTCGTGATAACTGGTAACGGAATAATTAATGAAAGGTAGATTTTTATTTTTCATTTCATTACTTTAAGTTGAAATGTGTGGAGAGGCCAGTGATTAACTGCCTTCATATAGATTTGATGTGTGCAAGCTCACCTTGGATGGCACGGATGTGATTTACATGTCACATTTTACATGGATGTGACCTGCATATCACATCTTGTGGCCTATTTTGTTTTGATGTGCCATCTATTTGCTAACTTTTTAATATGATGTTTTGATTGTCTTGTCTTACAGATACTTTTTTCTAGTCATTTTTGGGGGATCAGACATTATCATATTTTACGTAACTGATAAGCAAAGCTTGTGAATCTGATCCCCCTTCTTGTTTGTTAAATTGTTCACATTTATATCGTCATTTTAATAAATGACATTATTCATCAACATGAAAGTGTTTTATTTGACTTTTACAAAATTAGCAAAAACAAGCTGCGGTGATCTTGCCTATAAGCATTAGAAGACATAAATAATATTTTTTATATGGTTCATGATATCCTGGCAAATATCAATTTGAATTACGCTATTGATAAATATCGTAATTCAAATTGATATTTGCCAGGAGATCATGGACCATCTATCTGAAGAAAAAAAAATAATTCAACTTTTTTCCATTCATATTGCATAAAAATTGAATTTAATCATATATTTCCAATTTTGAATTGTCTGAAAAACATTTCAGCTTTTCAATATAACTTCATCGAGGGGGATAACACACTTTTTTCGTACTCATGATCTTTTAATCTAAAATGGACTGAAATTTTTCATGATTGCACGAAATATATATATATTTTTTTCCTTCAGTTTGTTCTAATTGACTGAAGTAAATATATCTGAAATGAAACTATTTGAAGGATGGCTATTTATATACATGTTACACATAAAAACATTATATCTGTTGTAACATCATAAACAAAGAAACATATTCCGGCCTTTCATCTTCAGATACTAGAAATAAGATTACATGTATGCTATTCAACCCATTTAAAACTTTAAAGAAATTATAGCGAGAAAGCATGAAGAAGTAGCTGATGATGGGTCAGATTTCACCATCGAAATCTTTTGCATCTTGAATGTATGGGGAAGCGTAAACACGATTTAAATGACTCAAGTTTTATATAATATATTTTATGGATGACTAAAATTAGCACACGTAGATAAATGATTGCTCAGGTGAACAAAATGACATTGCAAGAATCACTATACTTATAGAGATAACACTAGAAGCACAGCCGGAGAAGGAAATACTTAGATGGACAAAAAAAAGTTTCCCACCCTTAAAATCTCCCATGACCCAAACAGTGTCAATTGTGTTCATACACAATGTTACACTGTATAATTCAAATATTCTTCAAAAATAACTCCGACCTGAGCTGCTTTAACCCCAAAATACATGCACGCCTGTTATAAAATTGCACATTGAAATATTTGTGTTAAACTGCAAAACAACATGACAAAGTTAACAAAAGAAAATGACCTTGAAAGCATTGAATCAGAGATAGTTTATGATGGGTCGGATTTCAACATTGAAGCCATCTACATCTTAACTGATACCCTGAGAACAGGTAAAACGGCATTTAAATGACGATTTTTTTTATTTTTTAACTGTAGCAATATATTTCATACACTGTACAATAGTTAGAAATGTGGGACAAAGCATCATTCCACTGAATAACAACATGGCATATAGTACAAAGGGAATAACATAAAAATGATCACACCATTTAAATAATTTGAAATTCGAGGAATTCAGCATCAATCTTTTTTTTTTTTCAGTTATAAATAGACACAATGTTTGCGAAGAGAAAATAAAAAAAAGTCTCGAAGTAAGGAGTCAATCCATGCGTCGCGGGTTCGAATCCCACTGTGGGACGTGGAAACCGGTCCTTCGGATGAGACTGTATAAAACGAGGCCCCGTGTCACAGAAGGTGCTGGCACGAAAAAGATCACTCACTGCTCAGTGCCCTGAGTGCCGAGCATAGGACAAAATTTGTAGCCCTTCACCGGCAAGTGGTGAATGAGTGAAAAATTCTCGACAGGGACGTTAAACAATATGCAATCCATCAATCAAACTGATACCAAACAGCATGTTTATTTTGTACGCAGGATTTATCTGAGGAAGCACCAAATAAAAATTCTTGGGAGTGTTTTTTTCCCTTTAAATTGTTTTTATTAAAACCTATTTTATTTTATTTTTTCAAATTAATATTGCAGAACTATTATATTACATCCACGGGCATGAGTGACATAAAAATATAACCCCTCACCTAATAAGTTAAAGGTAGTATGTGTAGCGTAAAGTGTTGGTGGAGATGTTATTACATTAACTATGTTTTTCCCTTTTGAACTATCACTTGTTAAGATATAGAGCAGACGCGTACTTTAAAAAAAAAGAAAATGAAGACAGTGTCTGATTTTGGTGTTAATGTATTGATGTATTATTTTTTTATTCCATGCCTCCTTTCTAGACGTTATTATGATTGAGCCTACGCATTTCATCGTTTTCAAAAGGTTTTCTGCCCCCCCCCCCTCCTCAACAAAGTGCAAAATGTGGTCGTTTTTTATCGACAGTTTATTTTTTTATGGTCGTGATGCAGAATGAAAAGCTGAATTGTCATGTAGGTATATAAAATAGGTGAAAAACTTTTAAGAGCGCTTCACTGCATTGAGATGACAGTTACATACTATACTTCTCCATAGTTTATGATATCTATGACTGAAATAATTATAAATTCAAATTCACCATTGATTTGTCTGAATTAATAATAATAATACAATGCCGTTCAATAAATTTACTGTAACTCCAGTCATGAAATTTGCATATGTTCACTTGTACATATAACTTATGGAATTATTGACGTTGACGTCATATATAACGTGTACGTCGAACTTTTGCCTACACGTTGTTTTGTGTCTTGTTACTAAACCTCTCTATCATTGACGAAAATGCCTATTTTTAAATCACTGAGACTTGGCAAAGAATTAGATAAGAACCTTACTCCTGCAAGAGAAAATGCAGAAAGGAAATTTGGATTATGATATTCGAAATATCTAAAGTTTTCCAGGTTTTTCCTTTAGGTTGTGATATTTTATGTACCAGGAACAATTTCCATTGGATATAAGATATCAAAATCGTTATAAAACACGAAAGAAGTAAAATATTTCAGGAAATGGATCGTTTAGACCCTCCAAATGTAAAATGTTTATTGTGTTACATGTTTAGTACCTCGACTGAGAAATAACAATGATCTTGATATTATCAATAAAGTGAGCGCTTATAATTATCTAACAGAGAAAAGTTAGATTTTATACTACGTTTACAAGTATACTTAGAATTAAAGATCACTCATAAAAGTACAAATCAATACACAGGTACCTTTAAACAATGAAAATACACATGTTCTCAGATAACAATGAATATTTTTGTCATTCTATTAAACTTTTTTCTTTGTTGCCCTTATGGTAAAAAAAATGTCAATAAATGTAACAATATTGTATTTTGTTTTATTGTTTTTCATGGCATGGATATCAACCACTTCATATTTTCAAAGATAGAAAATACGGACTTTAAAATATATGAAATACACGTACATAACCGAATTTATTTTATGTATGTTAATTTCATTATCTATATTTAAAATTATTCAAAAAAGTGGAGTAAAATCATTGGTAAATTAAAATCACTTACTATACAAAAACTTTTCAAAGAATAAACTGAATTTATAAAATAACATGAATATATTTCGTTGAAAAAATTTTCAGCCTATAGTATGTTTTTCACAATAATGACTTATAAAAGGATCAAAATAATATCGCACAGATCCATTTGAATAAAACAAAAAGCATTTAACGACAATTTATTTTTTTATGCTTTCTAATCAAATATACACTTGTATAATCAATCCACACATTTTCAATGTCCTTTTTACAATTGTTCATTATTATTGGATGGAGTAAATATATCTGAAATGAAACTATTTGAATGATGGATATAAATATAACATTTAAAAACAGGTATCTAGATATCTACATCTGATGTAACATTTTTCAAAAAAGAAATAAATTCAGGCTTGTCATATTCAAAAATTAAGATTACGCTCTTTCACCCATTTAAAACTGAGAAAAAAATTAAATCTACCGAGGATGCATTTAGAAAAAGCTGATGTTGGGTCAGATTTCAACATTGAGATCTTTTACATCTTGACTGGCTGTTGAAATGTAAACGCCTTTAAAAACATGCAAGTTTTTTTTACATATTTTATGGATGAATGTATATAGCACACATATATTGCAATCTTATCTAGACTTTTTCGTGTTTGTTTGGTCCCTTATGTTGTTTGTACTAGTAATAGAGTGAAACACAAAGTTACATGCAGAGGGAAATCAGTAATATATACACAGGAAAAGAAAAAATAATTTTAAAAGACATCAGACTATCTGTCTCTCTTAGTGTGGTTCGCATTATAAAATGCTAATATCTTTCTTTTTTGGAAACATTTTTATGTCCTTTTAATGTTCTCGAGGTCATGCATGTATAGCACATAGCCTGAGTCAAGAACAATATATACGTTTTAAAAATTAAAAGAATTGGTAAAGTGACCATATGAATAGGTCAAGTAGGCTTTCAATGTGTAAATAATTATGTAATCAATGTATCAATTAAAAAGACGAATAATTCAATAAAAAGTGCAATTTTTGTCAAAATATTTGTACTAAATACAGTGAATGTCAGGCATCCCTTTTATTATTTGTTTCAAGAGAAACGTGATGCCTTCCAGGTAAGTTTCAGGAAAGTAAGATTTCTTTGACACTTTTAACAATTCTCTCTTTTAGTTATGCCTTATAACAATTCAGAAGTAACTAACAATGGATCTAGATCTACAAACATTAAGTATCCTAGCGCTGTGAGTATTTCCACCGTACAAACTAAGCTCTCCAAGTCTTTATAATTTTAAGTCAGAAGTTTCTTTAAGGTCAAGATCTAGTAAATGAAAGGTGCCGACAGATTTATCAAACTTGAGAAATAAATTCCTTTATTGATGCTTTACAACTTTAGCTTGGTCAAATAAGGTGTTTCGGGTTATAATTTGTAGGTAAACAAAATGAAAAACTGTATTTTAAACTGTCATTTTCAATGAAAAATTAAGAAACAAGTCATTAATTTGAGAGTTTTTTTCATTATCGACAAAGGAAATGTATCCAGATCGCCTACAGTCTCTTAGAAAATGATAATTAGTCTGTTCATGGCGTCTTCTTTAAATCAATATCAAATTTAATATAGGTCTCCGGTTTACTTTTCATATGATTTCAAATTGAATGTCATGAAAATAACCTATTTTCTACGTATTTCTGCTAAAGCCGCATCAAACTGGAAAAAAGTTGAAACTAATTATGACATCATAATGGATCTAGCACCAAAAAATAGTCTAAAGTTATTTACTAGATCTTGACCTTAAACTAAAATTTTAAAAATTATCACATATGTTTTCAAAGGTGCAGATACCAAAGATTTTATGTTTTGTTCATTTCATGTATTTTTTTTCGACATGCTAACATTAGGAATGCGAAGTCATCAATTTATCAGTTTGGATACAAACAATTCATGAAGTTAAATATATGGAAATCAGGTCAATATTTCGACACAGGTATGTTAAGGTTACAACCAAATATTCTACTTGTCTATATGATATGATGTCATAATAAGCTACATGACATGAGATTTAGAGATAACAATTTCTTAACGTAGGTCGCGGGTTTACAGGGCTTTTAAAAGTGTTCGAAAACATACCATGAAAATTACCTATATGATTTCTCTACCATTGATTTCCATTCTCTGAAAATTTCATAAAATTCGTCTGCACCGTTTTTGTGTAATTGAATTCCAAAGATGTCATTGTTGTAGTTAAATTTTCAAAATTATTCTATTGAATTGTATAGGGAAAACGTCGTTTTTGGCTTGTTTTCAGGCAAGGTTTTGATTTAAAAAAAATATCAATAACTTTTAAATCGTGCAGACGAATTTGTTTATCCTTTGATATTTACAAGTAGAATTGATATAATTCTATGTAAAAAAAATTAATATGTCTTCGGGTTCATTTTTTCGTAATTAAATTGTAGATAATTGATTTTATATTGACAAATGTAGCATTTTTAAGAACAACGTCATAAAATATCGCGACGTCACGCTTGACGTCGTGAATATCGACCCGGTATACAGAGCACAGAAAAATTATACGGTTTTTAAGAAAAAGGAAATTCATGTATATCTGCTTTCAAATTACCAGTATCATATTAATAATTCAATAAAATAACTATTAGACATTTACCCCTTGAATCAGCTTATTCTGTCTAATTTTAGTGAAAACTCACGTAAACGGCGTAAACCAACAATTTTATTTTCTTTATGTTTATTTCTACCGTTTCTTTTTATTCATGTGCAGATTCTCGCCGGAATTTGGAAAATAAAAGTGACCTTGTACACCCCCCCCCCCCTTTGAAAAGGCAGACTCTCCATCTCTGTTGAAATCGCAAATCTGTGATCTAAGCTTGTTTGAAAAGTCGTAGGTATGAAGATAATTTAGAAGTAAAGGACTACTAACATCCCCAATTAACCCTCAACCCCGAAATATGTTGCTACGTACGCTTTGTATACATCCCTTTTCGTTAGAAAATTCAGCAACGGTATCAAATCAACAATAACTTCTTCTGAATCAATTTCCGCCAAATAACCCCCCCCCTCCCCTTCCCGAGTATGAGTATTAATGCATTCAATGTTTATATTGAAAATGTTTTTGTTTACAAAGAAGCAGCAAATAGGCCTTTTATCTATGCTGTTTTTAAATACCATGTTTTTCGTTTTCGACTGATACATAAAAAGAGACGGCTTGCAATTTGTTTTTATTCTCGACGTCTGCCTCACAATCTTCACTTGCATAATCACTATCTAAAGCGTAGAGAATCATGGAATATGCAGACATTGATAAATTTGAAAAACACTCTTTTTCCTTTTCAGATTTCCATTTATATAACTCTTTATTTGCCTCCGATTAGTAAATATTTCGATTAAATCAACGTGCACATATAGGGTGGCGTAAAAATAAAAAAAAAAATGGAAAAAGTTTACTCACCCCAGGCGTTAGGAAGTAAAAAATGGAAAGGATAGAGGGGCCCGCAGCATTGTTAAGGCTTGAATAAGGGGGCGGGGCCTAATTTATACAGGAAAAGTATACTATGAAGTCACACAAAAATATGACATATATGTTGTTCTCATAATACGTGAAAATGAAATAATTTGCAACACTGACCAGTATTAGCATAATAAACAACCTTATAACTTATCAATGCATTAAAAAAAGTTGCTATTTAAATCCCTTGTAGCTGGTTAAAAACTAAGCACTCATCGCGATGAACATGTAAACATGACGTCATACTGGTAAAAATGACGTACTTCGTGTGCTGTGAGAGGCAAATTGAGAAATTGTTTATCAATGAAATATGTGTTTTATTATTAAACGGAATATTATTTACAGATTTTAAATAGTCGATTAATACCAATGTATAGCCTTTGTTTAGTGCGATTGTCAATTAACTACAAAGAGAATGTATTTTATTAATTATGTCGTGTTTTATGTACAGGTTACGTATATTTTACATCGAGGTGCCTCATAAAATCGTATTTTCGCAAGGGCATACACTTCATAGATCTGAACCATTTTTTAAATATTCCTTAACTTGAAAAGTGCTGCTGCTTTCTTTAAATCGAGGCCGTGATTTTATAAGTACACAAAATACTTGGTAAAATTCTAACATATTTCGACATTGGCCTATTTACTTAATTATTTAAGTATTAAAACGCGAATTCTATTCAAAGCAGCAGCACTTTTCAGAAACTACAAAGTACACAGATACAATTAATGCCTTGAATTTTTAATTTCAATTAGGGTATGCCCTTGCGATATTGAAATTTGTTATTGACCTACATTCCGTGTACCTGCTATGCGTTCATCACGTGACTGTCCATCGATGGGACCAAACTCTACACAGTACAGAGTATTTTATACTATGCTATTTCCATAAGTATTTGAGTTCTGTGATAAAAGAATTTCTGAATAGAAATTAATTCAATTTTAAAAATTCCCCTGTTTTTGCACTTTTATTTTCCGTTGATTTCTCATAGTAAGCCTTAACAGTGCTGCGGGGTCATGTCCTACGTGCCTGTGGTTATTTACATGAGGTCAATGCCCCTCAAAAAATGAATATATAATATATATAATTTAGTTTATGTTTCATTACGATTACCCCGGAGGTTCCTAAGCAGTTTTTAATTTGTGATCAACCTTTATATAGATTTGTCTGAGATTAGCACATACCGTTTCATAATTGAGTTCGGCTTTCAAAGTTTTGACACTGTGTACGGAATAAATGAAAACAAAGACATGCATGCCATATATGGTTGTGTAGGTAAATTATCGTAGAGGACAATGCAGTTTGTTTAGTGCATTTCCACTGAAAGTGTACAATAAAATGAGTGCGTTTCTGAGGAGGGGGTATCGAGTTTAATTCGGAGTTAGATATTAGATAACCTGTTTTAAAATTATACTCATTTAATACATGTACCGGTATTTAATATTTAAAAATCATACATGATACAAGGATTAAAATTTATTTCCGAAACAAGTACATGTGCTCTCAGAATAGACCCGAGAAGATGCGATTGATGATACGTAATGAAACGCTTCTAACACTTTCATTGATGGTCAAACGAATCAAAATAAGCCATCATTATTTTTATAACTTCAGTATGTTCTATGAATATGTTACACTAAAATATCAATTTCAACGAAAGTCACAGATAGATAATGTACTGAATTTTTCCCTTTCTCACCGTGACGTCATAATCAGATGTGCACAAGAAATTCGCCCAAATCATATAAATTGCGTACCCAGTTTTAATGACGTCAGCAACCCCGCGACCTACGTTAAAATCGATATCTAAGATTGATTTGAGATCGTAAACATGAACCGAAATATGCAGAGGAATAATTTCAACCGAATTTTGCCGTTCCTGGGCCTCTGTAGTTATCAAAGGAGTTACATACCAAACCGGTGACGTCATAACTGTTGATCATGCAGTAGCACGGCAGTGAAAGTGAAAAGTAACGAGTATTGATGTAAACAAACAAAAGAAATCGGAGTTTAAAAGCATTTAGAATGAATATCATGTGTGATTCTTGTGGGAATAAAGCGTATGAATAAGGTAGGCTGATACAATTCTGCAATTTCTTCGTAATATTAAAGCCGGGAGGGTGTTTACTTGCAGATCAGCCTTTCCTCTCTTAGTCTTTTGTTTTCGGAAAGTACTGCTAGAATCGTATGGTTTACGGGAATTTACGGGAATTGATGCATTTTTTCGATGTTATGAACAAATGTAAAAATTTTGGGAAAGTTTCGTCCGAAATTGTTGAATAATTATTTGAACGAGGGCTGTTCGGAAATTATTGAGACAGCTACATTTACTCCATAAAGGACGGAGAAAATTTCATGAAAATTTTATCAAGAACGAATAAAACACTCACGCAAAATTTCTAAATCCTGTTATAATTAGATACATTTTGGTTAAATAATAAACTTGCAAAGTGTTATTTCGCCGAATTCTGATCCATGTGCTGCCTTAACATTTCAGACAAAGAGAACACTAGAAGGAAAGCCGGACAAAAATTAAAGTTTCCCACCCTTGAATCTCCCGTGATCTAAACAGTGTCCTTGTGTTCATGCACAACTATTTAAATGTCTTTAAAAAACAACTCCGACCTAGGCTGCAAAAGTGCAAGAAATACTTCAACCCTAAAATACCTGTAGGCTTGTCATAAAATTGCACATTTCAATATTTGTGCTAAGCTGAATAGAAAACTATGGCAACGTTATAAAGGAAAAGAAGCGACCGTAAAAGCATTCAGAACTAGTTAACAATGGGTTGGATTTCAACATTGAAACCATCTACATCTTGACTGATATCCTCAGAACAGGTAAACGTTAATTAAAATGACGATTTATTTTTATTTTTAAAAAGTAGCAATATATTCCATATAATAGAGAAAAATATTACCCAAAAATATCAACCCACTGATAAACAGCACTTTATTCGATCCTTCAACTTGTGTTAATCACTCGTATATTATATCACGTTAATGACCACGATACGAGCAATAGAAATATTTTACTTTTCGGAATGTCTTTTCCGGTTTGCTCTGCTACTGTTTGGTATTGTTTACGGACTTTTGATCTTGAAAAAACTGTTTGTTATCTCCATACACTATACTACAGACAGAGCAAATGGTAAATCAGGCAAAGATGACTGGTGTCTCTAGAACGCATGAAAATATTACATTCGCTTTCCAGCTCTGGATTAAATTGTAAACATAATTATTTAGAATATTCATGGTTATGACCTAAGGTAGCTTTTCATCTGTACCCACAGTAGATTTACCTTGGGTTTGTTATAGAAAACACAATCATTACTGCTGTTAGGCCTTAATTATTTCAAAGTGAATTGGTGGTTATCTTCGTTGTATCTGCTCGATCGGATTCGAGTTGGATGTAATGCTTCGTGGTAAATTAAGTAATTACAGGTAACGTAGTTTAATTTACTATAAGTTTAAAATTGTGTTGTTGATATCTAGAAGGTATGACAGGAAGTAAAAAAAGAATTAATTCTAATTAAATTCTCCTCTGTGTTTATAGTAGAATCGTGTTTTGAAAAACATAAACAATTATACTTTTACGCACATATATTTCAATGATCAAAACATATAAAAAAAACACACTTTTAAGGAATCTTTATGATGTACATGTAAGACACAGATTTTGGCGGGCGTATAAATTGAATTTCAATTTTGGGTGTCTCGATTGTACATGTACAGCGCGTTATAAATGTAATGTACATGGATATTAAACTGGAAGACATGATTATTGCAAGCATGGAAACTTTGTCATCGACTGAAATCATTTTTTTTTTACAATAATAATATGTGTTGGGAACACAAAAGAATAAGAATGTTTTGTTAGTTATCAAGTCCGATGGTTTTTATTACGGATTTGCTTACATTAGACTGCTGCACCGGTCATAAAAGAAACTCTGCTTAATCACGAGGTAAACACGAAACTTAATTAACAATTATGTACATGTATTATATAATAACTTGTTATTTAACTTTAAAGTGTACTTTTGAGATTCTACAAAGAGGGTAGTACCAAAGTTCTAAAACAGCTAGCATTGTAAGTAACTGAGTTTTAGTTTTTATTTTTTTTTTATCGAATATCATTTATTGCAAAAATCCTTATTGATTGCGGAATGCCTTTGGTAATATAACAACAGTCATAAGCATAGCAATCAACTAATAGGTAGCATCCACAAGTCATTTAACGTTATTTATTACGCTATGTGACAGTATACAAAACTACCAGTTTTAAAAAGCGTATTTAACACGTTTTCGTGTCTCTAACTTAAAAAAATCTAATTGAACTGTAAAGATAAATTGTTAAACAATCTAAAAATTATGATTTTATAATTTTTTATCGCTGTATTTCGTTTTAATTCCTATCAAATATTCAAGCATGTTCTGAAATTAAACGTCACGATTTTAGCGCGTCGGAAAAACCGCATTCTTTTTTTCCGCTGTTTATAGGACAACAGAGGATATATTCAGATTTCTCTGTACAATGGTAGATACAGCTGATTATTCTGAATATAATGATACCAAACACGACTAGCCAGATTCGTATATTGCTATGATTATGGATAGTCAAATGTAAGTATTTTTTCGGAGAGTTTTTTCACCCGTTTGACGAACCGGTTGCATATGTGTTACAATAATAGATCGAAAGAGAATCTTCTCCTCTTTAAGAAACTGTGTAGATTTATTTTCCTTACATCGGCGCTAAGAAGCGATCTTTCAAATAACAACACAACATATAGCCAGCGTGAATGATATTTGACGTCATTTTCACGCCTTCCACGATCCCTGGATATTGTTTTGTAATGGAGTTTGTTTACTGTAACTATAGAAATATTCAGAGGGGGATAACTCTCGATGTCTTTTTTATGGGGTACCCGAAGGGGTAATTTTAAATATAATAATTTTTCATCTAAGAAAAATACTAACTAAACATGTCAAAAATATAATATACAAGGAAAGATGATTAGGACTGAAAAAGAAAACTTCTATAAAGTAAAATTGACGTTATAATTTTGATGCAATAAAAAATTATAATCATGAGTAAGAAATAAAATAAAAATGTAAGAAAATAAGTACCTAGTGTAAGGAAAAATATATAGCCTTCTGATTTTTTAATTAATAGGAATGTAAATAAATTCAAAATATCTATCTTTGAAAAAAAGGGGGGATTAAAACCCCTATACCCCCCCCCCCCGGTTTCGACGCCTATGTAGAATATGAACATATGGATGGGTAGACGGATGAATAGTAAAAATCAAATAGGCAAAATAATATTACTGACGCATCAAAGAGGTCTAAAATTTAAACAAGAAATCAAAATTGTGGTCCCCCAGCTGCATTTCTGGTATTTTTCACTGAGAGCATCTATGGCGGCTCATACATTGCACCTCGGAGGTTTGAATGGAGCCTAGCGGAGTCAGCCGAGGATTGCCGATTGGAAATTTTTTCGATGTTTCAACTTTTCATGGCCGACATGTTTTAGTTTTCATTTCTGACATTTTAAAATTTTCATTTCTGACTCTTTTCAGATTGTACTTTTTGGTTATTAAAACAGGATTGAAAAATTCACTTATGAAAAATTTCATTTACGTGATGAAAAAAAATTTAAAGTATATATCAAATGTCTTAGACATTGACATCTAATTTAGTGAACATACATGTACATGGGGATGAAAGTGCTGCATGTACCGATGTGCTATACATGTACGTGTATAGACAAAATTTTTAATTTGTTTTACCGGCTGTTTGTCTCTATGTGGGTAATATTACGTTATTTATGGCATATTGTTCCAAAATGAACGCCCTGTAATATGTCATTCAAAAGTTATAACTAAAGTTGATTTTTTGAAAATTAGGTCAAACATATAGGTCCAGATCAAGGGGGTCAAAAATCATATCAATGAACATGTTAAATATGAAAGCATTATCTCTTCTCAATCAGAAGTTATAAGGGGGAAATTGCATTTTTGAAAAGTATGTCAAACGTCAAGGTTCAAGGTCACAAGGTCAATATCCATAGTGTATTTAGAAATGATAATATACATATGAAATGTGAAAGCTCTATACAGTGTATTTTCCATCGTCACGAACCACGACTAAAATGTACAATCCTATCACATACTAGTAAGCGGACGCCAAACCGTGGCTTGTGACTTTGTATCTTTTCTCATTCAAAAGTTATGACCAAGGTTCAAGTTTTTGAAAAGCATTTCGAACTTCAAGATCAAGGTCATGAGGTAAAAAATTATTAGGGGCCGCCAGGAGGCGGTCGGTTACTCGATATGAAAGTTTGAAGTCGCCGTGCGTTTCTGCAGACTTAGAACAATTTAAATAAAAATGTTATTTATAGTATATAGAATATTTTAAAAAAGCTATTTTAAATGTTTAACAAAAAGCACAATAATCATAAAATCAAAATTTTATAATAATGGGTGTAAATGATTCATCCAATCCTGATTGACAAACTCTAACATGACAGAGACTTGAAAGAGAAGAAATGTAGTGGTGGATTTAAGGGGAGTTGGGTGGGTGGGGTGTTAACATTCTCTAAGAGAGAGCGAGGAGCCCCACATATTTTATATTTGTTGCGAAAACTACTTTAGCATTAAACTTCTACCGGAGTTCGTTTACAAGTATCAAACTGAGTGCAGATACGCAGAAGTCTATGGACAGTTTGCTTATACAAATACAGTTTATTGTATATGCATTATGCATGACGAAAATCGGCAATGTCGCATGCATGTGTTTTATGTCACGAGGATATTTTAATAGATTAAAGTAAGAAATTTTAAAAACAGATCACGCAAATTTCAGTTTCTTATTACTATATCAAAGGAACAATTTTTAAAATTGGGTTTGCGGCCGATTTTTGACGCTTGCGACAATATATAGGTTTCTTGTAGTGTATTTAAAAAGGTCTTGTCACAGTTTAAACACATGACTAATATAAAATTCTATTTCTTCTCTGTTCTAATTCTAAAGAGATGACCAAGGTTGAATTTTTGTGACATACGAACAGATTTACAGTCTTACTGACAAACAGACAGACGAATAAGATTTAAAGAAACCTCGATCGCTTTCGCAAAAGCGGGGCAAATCAAATGTTTTACACCAGAGAGAGAGAAAGAGAGAGAGAGAGCACAAAAAAAAATCGGACAACCTTTAACACACATTAGGAAAGATCTACATGTTTAACTAAATGTCGTTCAAATGAATTTTAAATTAAATTCCCCCCTCCTTTTTCTTTTCAGATTTTATCATATGCTGCTGTCATATCTATGACTGATATTCTTCTAGTTTTTTTAGTCATTCAGAATATAAGTCTCCACTTACATATCGGAATAATTTAAGATTTACATCACGCTCCCAGTTAATACTAGTTCATTACCAATTCTCCGCATCGTATCAAATGTATTCGTATGAAGAATTTAAAATACAATTTTTTGTTTTTAATAATTTATAACAAAAATTCATGATTTTTAGTTTCCTTATATGATAAGTGGATATCACTCCAACTCTCTATAAATCCCAAGCGCGGATCCAGGAATTAAAGTTAGAGGGGGCGCCCATAATCGGCAGGGGTCTGGTTTAAGCTGAATTCTAGAGATTTTGTAGGAAAAATTGAGGTTAACCAAATAGACATTTTTACATTTTCTGGACGAAACTATGATTTACGCTAACTTTGACAATTTTAGGGGGCGGATGCGACCCCCTTTAATCCGCCACTGAATTTAGTAATTGCAAGCATTGTGCCCAACACAAAGATTAATTTTACAAAAGGATAAAGACAGTCTTCAAATTTCTAGTAATTAATGAAAAAACCCAGTGACCTTGACTGTGACCTGTATGTTAAAAATAAATTTTTCGTTTTTAGTTAACCTTTGCAATAACTTTTGAACCACAAGAAATAGAGACTTCATTTTTGGTATCCATATTTTACTAATCATGTTCTCTCAAATGACACCCAGGTCAATTGCCTTGTGACCTTGACTGTGACATATGTGCCAAAAAGTTTTTTTTTATTTTGTCGTTGCCGGGCGCATAGTGTTTCACAAACAAATCTTGTTTTAAATTAATTTGTGATCATTTTTATTGATTGGATTTGTTGACGTCTTTTTGTAAGCATAACGTCAACGTAACGTTGCGTGTCCCATGTGACCCAATTAATTACACTGAAAGAAGACTCTCACTATCTAATGATTCAAGTCAATCTAGGTGTTTGATGCAATTGAACTTTAATAACTCTGATTCTGGGCAAAGGAAATAAGAAGAGAGAGATTATATTTTGAATACATTACCTTAAGTTTTGACCTCAATGCTACTAGGTATTTTTTCAGAAAAGTGGTCACACACTAGAACAATACCTTTACATTTTGCAATCTATTTTTAGTAACAATGCTTGACCAGAAAATTTCGAAATGATATTTTTCTTAAACAATTTTTTATAAGCTTTGATTTGATATATAACACAAGTGGTAAATACTAAATTTAAAATTTGACTTGTGGATGCTATAATAGGCCACGTTTTTAGATATCTAAAAGATAGAAAAACAACTCTTTTTTTCGGTTGATTTATTTGCCATGCAATTCTTACAAAGAATATTTTTTTTTAAATATCAGCATAATTTTACTTTGCTACTTTCCACATTTTAATTTAAACAAAGATAATCCACGAGAGAGAGAGAGAGAGAGAGAGAGAGAGAGAGAGAAGAATAAGAAAGAGACAGCACCACGCATGTCATACATGTACACTGTACATGTTTCGATTCATTAAGAATTTCTCAATTGTATTTATTTTCTAACCCAGACTTACTTTTTTTTAGTTAGAGTGGCTGCAAACAATTGTCCTTTGTGTTTGCCTATTTGTTTAGGGTATGTGAAGGTACACCTGTGGATTTTAATGATTATGGGGCAAACATTTCGCACATTTCTTTTTACGGCATTGTTACAGAAATATTTATAGTAAAGTAAAATTTGAACTGTTGATTTATCTTTTTGACATTTTTTTCTTTAAGCATAAAACAGACATACCGCTGCCTTGCAGTATCATATGTGCAAAAGTTTCTCTGTGTGTGTGTGTGTGTGTGTGTGTTTTCAATTATATACTAATGCAACCAGTCGTCCTATTAAAAGGTATCATTTTCTGTATGCTTCGATGCGCACTTTAGCAAAAAGATGCAATTTAAAACTTTGAGATGTGATGTGACGTAAAAAATTGAGAAAAATGAGAGAAATCTAAAGGTGCTTGAAAAGAATTCCCACGATGAGTGATATATTCAACCATTGAATTCCATTGCAGATTACTAAATATGATAGCTTAGGCTTATATTATATGTATGATAAATCAAATATGTTTATAAACCATTTAATACACGACAATGAAGGCAAGACATTGAAACAAAGATAAATATTTTTTTGTATCATGCAATCGAAATTACTCCAAATTCTGAACATTCAAGTTAATTATCACATACAGTGTATGTTCGGTAAGGTTATTTTGCATCAACAGATTGTAACATTTAGTATGGCAATTTTACGCTTTTTGTATGCATCGGAAGATATTCGTTTTTTAACACTTCATTTATCAGTAAAGCTAGGAATGATTAACAAATCATCTTTCAATTGTTATTCCCATTTTGTTTTATATCTCTAGATATTTAAACAATTTACGTGAATTTTTTTTTCGAAGAATGTGTAAAATTGAGTGGGAGGGGAATTTTTCGGGAAATGGTTTTTGAAAAGTGATCCTCCATGCATGTGTTTCGTTACAATAAGGTTTTAGCTATTTTGGAAAGGACATTATTCAGTAAAGTATAAGTTACATTATCCAACGATGGGGTATACGATGAGAAACCGATGCGTTTTTTGATGGAAATGGCGTAGTTGCCGCCCGGGCACCACTAGTGATCGGACGGTGACTGAGTCTATTTTGCGAATCGGTGGGGTCATCGGTAGGAAATAATTCGTAGTTAAAATTCAGCGATGTCTCCAACGATGCCTCACATCGCTCCTCATCGGCAACCCATCATTAACACATCTTACAAGGATTGGCCGATGTATGGCCGAGCATCGTCCAATATCCGTTGAATATGAGGTCATCGGGGGTTGAGTGGTGTTCAACAGATAACGACCGATCATTGGTCGATGTTCGACCAAACATTGGCCCGTAGTCAACCGGTGTACGAACGATGTTCACCAATGTATGAGGGATGTAATATACATCGGCCGATTATCCTGGAACATCGTTTTATGCTTAGCAATGCATCGCTGAACCATTGTAAATCCGACCGGCAACCACGCCATTTTTCTCATAAAATGCATTGGTTGCCCATCGTATGCACATCGCTGGATAATGTGACCGATACTTTAAGGACTACTGGGCCGATGTGGACCGATGTTGGGGCATCGTTAACACCACGGATTACTATCGATTACCACCGGTCTACGGCTACCGGCCGGGAAATGTGACCTAGGCATAAGTATATGTTATCTGAAAGTGGGATTTTTCATAGGAAAGTCTGTCCTTAATCTTAATAAAACAGTTTATAAAAACCAAATTACTTTTTTTTCTTTTTTATTTCCTAGGTGATTTCAATTAAATGATTGATCAAGATTAATAAAAAAGATTATTGAGGAAATGAACGTGGAGTTAAAACCAGTGACGTCATGTCCTACAAACGCCAGTTCGTGGCTGGGTAATGGCATAAGGTTACAGTGTCCTAATGATACACTAGGAAGGAACCTGTACCAGTGTGTACCTAATGATGACAGATCTTCACTTGTGGAATTTTGTCTTCAAGGGAGTATTGGCAGATATGGAGCAAGTAAGTCAGCCTTTTCTTTTTGAATATAATTAAACAATATTGTAATTTGTATTTTTATTCTACTGCTGTTCATGTAACAATTAACATAGATATGATTTATCTAAATTAAAGATTTGTGTCCTTATGCTGTATCCACTGGACATCTGGACGCTCTAAACTGCTCAACATTTCTCAGTGGTTGTCCAAAAGATCCCTACAATACAAATGAAGTGTACAAATGTAATCATTACTTTTTTTTGTATGAAATATAAATTAAAAAAGATTAAGAACCAATATGATAATCGCATTGATTAATATTCCATCGAATCAATATTTCAGATCCCACCTGCTTAGAAATTAATCCACAGAAAGGGTGCTATCTGGCAAATGCAAACTGTCCAAACAATTCAATGTAAGGGACATTTTTATTTTTTTTCCGACTGTATACCTTTTTTCATTTCTGCTGTTATTTTTTTATCTATCTATCTTTATTCATTTTTTTATATTTTTATTGATTTATTAAACAGTATAACGCCATTTATATGGATTTATTAAACATTATAACGCCGAGCATATACACTGGACAAAATTGCTAACCCACCACCTAAAAAATTAAGATTTCATACCCCTAAACACTTTTAAATGCCCAAACGGATAAATGCATGCAATGTTGACTGACGCGTATCTGTTCCTTAGAAATGCTTAAATATCGTGCTCACGCTTTTTTGTAGAATAAATCTTTATCTTTTTTGTGTTCTTATTATTAATGCATGCATTCATTAAAACTCAAAAAAAGCCGACGGGGTATGCGGTGTATGGCCGCAGAAGAGCGTGGCAGGGCAGTTGGCATGGTCTCTGCAAAGTGTTCCTTTAAAGGAAAAAATGCAGGTTAAAATGTAAATAATTTAACGATTGCCAATGATATTGGCTAAAACATAATGCAGCAAGCTTATTTCATGACAAAAATGTCTGTCTAGATAGCCAATTGCAAGGTTGTACCCGAAATTCGTGCAAACCGGATTTAAGTGTGGGGGACCCAGCAAGAATTCCAAAATGCTGGATAACTACTAGGGAACAAGACAGACACATGGCATTATCTGATTTGAGAGACAGAGGCACCACAGCCGTTGCAACATCAGCGATGTCTATTGGTAATCATCAACGCAACATCTGTGCGCAAACAGTGAGAAATCGGCTTAGTGAGGTTGGTTTGCGGACAAGACGGCCATTTCTTGGTGTTGAATTGACTTAAAGACATCGACAGATCCGCCTGCAGTGGGCAATATGATATTTGAGATTTAGTCGTGCTGATTTAGCAAATGTCTTATTTACCGATGAGAAGAGGTTCAATTTACGGCGTTTAGATGGAAGAATAAGAGTTATCGCAGGAGAGGCAATAGGTACAGTGCACCTTGTGTTAAAGAAAAGGGCTAGTTTGGTTGAGGTTCTGTGATGATCTGGGCAGGAATTTCTTTACACACAAAGACTTAGACCATAACCGTAAATCAAAATTTGAATGCTTAGAGAAAACCAGGATCTCATCCTGCGGTCTTGTGTAATACCACATGTATGGGCAAATCGCGGGATGGTCTTCATGCAGGACAATGCGCAGTGTCATACTGCAAGAACGACAAGAGAAATGCTGCAGAGGATCAAAATCAGAGTATAAGAATGGCCGCCGTGTAGTCCAGATGTTAATCCGATTGAAAATTTGTGGGACTAGGTGGGTAGGCGAATTTGACGACTTTCTGCTCAACAAAACCTTGCACAACTACAAAGGAACATTTTGAAAGAGTGGAATAATGTTCAACAAAGATGTCTTTATCATTGAGTCAAATGCTGACTGATGTTTTTCATACTAATTGTTAGTCCATTATTTATACACTGAATTGACGACGGATTTTTCCGTTATTTCCTGATCATGACAAGGAGCACACGACGGGTGTGACCGGTCAGCAGGGGATGCTTACTCCTCTATGGCACCTGATTCCACCTCTGATGTTTCAGAGGTCCGTGTTTGCTCTTATTTTGTATTGTTTTACTTTTCGTTATATCCATATCCTACATAATTACATCAATTCCATGAGACAAAGATGGTGACTGTTATCCGAGCAAATGGAGGCCATTCCAGATGTTGAAGTGTAAATATCATATAATAGGGGGTACCAATGTTTCGTAAACTGTTCTCAACTCAATTGTTCAATACGTTTGCAACAAATCATGTTTTATTTTCAGTATTATAATGAATTATTAAAATAATATGCTAAGATTTTGTTGCGTTCAAATTTTAAATAATCAAAGAAATAGTAATCGGTGCGTTAGTAATTTTGTTTAGTGTACATATATATGTACTTTTTAAGGAATCACTGTGTAGTTAGTATTGTATGGCAGGGCATTAACGATAGTTGGACACAAGGGATAATTTATGCAAAATGGGCGAAGCCTTATATTTCCATTTCATTGTGAAATAAAATTGTAGATTTTAAAAATGAAGACAAAGAATTTAATTAAACGAGGGCTCATATGCCAATTTCGATAGTCCTCGGCCACGGACGTCAAACACAATGGCAGCCGCACGGGATTTACATGCATATTTGGCCTCCTTGGCTTCAGACACAGAGACAGATGTGCATGAGATTCGTATGCATATTAGGCCTCCTTAGCTCCTGACCTATCGATCTGCCTAATTAACATTCCGGTTGAGTTATTAAACAATCAGCTCCGCTAACTCTAACTTTCCAAAAGTTATCGCAGAGAAAAAAAGGGGGGATATAATGGCTACAATTACCTCAGACTAACAAAAAAAATCACTTTCACCTTAATCAAGTTATATTTTAGGTCAGTGTCACAAAACACTACATATCCTGATGATGATACCGCAACAATTATTGCTGGAGTTGTTACCACATTCATCGTTGCCCTGACTGTTCTTGTGGTTTTGTATCTCCTTTTCTGTAGAGGCTGCATGTCTAACGATAGAGGTAAGAACAATTCGTCGACTTTAAAAATGTTTCCGTATTACTATCTATTGTAAAAGTACCAATTTCCAACATATTGTTGATTGTTAACAATCAGATAGTTATCATCAATGGAACACTGAGAGAGCCATTGTACCCAACCAGGAGATTGTGGACTGTGTGGACTTATTATGCCACATATTGTTTCAACCATCTGTTGTTAGAATGTCGAGAAACTATTAAATTTAAAGCTTGGTGGATCCGTCTTAAGATTTTTTAACAAACTGAGAACTAAAAAAAAAGTCTGCAGGATTTTTTAGTGATGCATGGAAATGTGTTTGTGATCGTCCATAATTTACATGGCTCTACACATGCAATCATTGCTTTGCAGAATTTAGTAAATCAAAAACATGATAAATCAAAATGAACAGCAAAGTGTCTCGCATACTTCTTCACATGATAAATTTACCCCATGGGGATCCGGGTTAGAATAGGTCCTCAGTACCCCCTTGCTTGTCTTAAAAGGTGACTAAATGGGGCGGTCCTTCGGATGAGACCGTATAAACCGAGGCCCCGTGTCACAGCAGGTGTGGCACGATAAAGATCCCTCCCTGCTCAAAAGCCCTGAGCGCCAAGCATAGGCCTAAATTTGCAGCCCTTCACCGGCAATGGTGACGTCTCCATATCAGTGAAATATTCTGGAGCGGGACGTAAAAGAGTATACAATCTTACTAAATTTACTTTAGACATACTTTTGACTCTGTGGTTTTTATCACTTCGAAATCATTGGGATTCATTAACTCAACTTATGAATAAAATAATTTATTTTAATTGGTTTGGGACATTGAAACAAGTTCTAAATATTAAACAGAATGAAACAAAGCAATCGGATTTTGTTTCCCATTATATTATGATAATTTGAATTGATTCCTCCGTAAAAGAATTAAAGACCCGATGTGCTTATTAAACAAGTTGCTGTCCTTTAAAAAAGGACTGCAATACGTGGACCATATGCGTGTTTTTTTCTAACTGAATATCAATTAAGAAACTTTCTAGGTGTAGGGAATATTCATGTAAGGTTTGTTCACTTATTCTAAAATTATCTGCCACTTATAACTGATCGTAGTCTCAAAGCAAAAATGTGAAATTTTATCTCCGATTAGCGATCTTTAGTTTAGTCAGTTTTAACATGTTTAAAAAAATCGGGTTATTTTTACACGTGTAACACATATTGGCTGGGACTTGACACCTGTTCTGGATTTATACGGAAGAAATTTATCATTGGAAAAATGGAGATCTGATGGTTCACGTGTCGCACACCTTTGTACGCAGATTTGTTTTTTTTATTTTGTCGGAGCCCCCACCCCCCAACACACACACACATTAAAAGCCCTTGCTACAGACCTTTTTCAAACAATTATTAGATTGCTGAAATATTAAATTATTTTGCAAGTATTGATGCACAAAACTGATGCCGGTGAAAACTTGCTCTACTTTAAAGCTTTAAAAGCTACATGTATCTCTGTCCGTTGGGTGACGTTTCTCATTCAAGTTGTTAAGTTACATGTATCTATATTCTGTAACTTAATTCTTAAAATGTACCATGAATCAATGTTTAGCATAAAAGTATATGAAAAAGAGAGGAAATGGAATCTGCCAATAAATGTGTAAATGCGATATGCAGATTTAAAAGCGCGATTTGCCAATGAATTTCTAATCCGAATAGGGCGAATAATTCTACGGGAAAGTTACCTAAGGTGCAAACTCTCTAGCAATATCGCGCATGCGTAGCCTGTTGTTTGCCCAGGGCATCCGGATTAACTTCGCTTATATGTTTACTGCGTGGATCGCAGGGTCCACGCAATGAAACAATTAATACAAATTTGAAATCAAACGTATCGTTCAAAACAAACATACTATTAAAAGGCTTTTTTTAAGTAATGATTCAGAAAACGTTAAAAGATACATGTTTTGATGCTTATTTCTTGTGATTCAGGTTAATCTTTAACTGATTAAACCATATTTAGAATATAATCTTTGTTACATGTATCACAGATTAGCGCCTCTTCGTTGCAACATCATCCCACCTAGTGTGTTTAGGAAATTTTCAGACAAGGGAGTTTAGTACCTCAAGGTTTTTGGGTCAAATGTCTATTATCTCATTATAATTTAATTAGATATTACGCCTATGATTACAATACCGGCATGATCATGAAAATTGGCGAAAACCAGCTTAACTTTAATATTTCAAAGCAAATGATAGAGAACTTGTATGTCATGTATATCTGAGAAACAGAAGACATTGGAACTTGATTTGGGAACGGGAAAACTAAAAATGAAACAAAACTATATTTTACATAAATGTTAAAGAGGGTAACCACTAAAAACTTGCCTTTCTTCCACCTCTCTAGCAAGCTTGGAAAAACTCGATTGTTATGTGTTAAACTTTTATACAAAATTGAGTCTTCTCTCATATACTTATTAGAAAAAAATGCTACTGCTAAGAAACTATAAATCGAGTAACATTTTTTTTTCTCAAGTTTCAGGTTCTTGCAAATTCTTTCTTCTACAAGCTCCGTAATTGTTTGCGCGTACAAAAAGAAATAATTACATTTACAATAAATTTCCCCTGTGATTCTTAACAAAATAAAATGCTGTTCATTTTCTCATGAAGTACATTATATATATTTACCACGAATAAGCATGATTATATCCATTGCTGATTCACAATACTGCACTTGACGTAAAAAATATAGTGCACACTGTTTTGCTTTAAAAATGACCGTTGAATGCCGTAAATTATTTGCAAGTCATACAAAGAATAATGTTAAATAAGACATGAATTTTAAAATTTTTGAAGATTTATGAGGTTTCAACGCTTCACGCCGGTATATTTATAATACTGAAATATGCCGATGTGAAGCTTCGTAGTTCATGACCCAATGAATCTTCAAGAAATATGCTGGTGTGAAGCGTCGTAGTTCATTATCCCTGGAATCTTCAAAAATTGAATTAATTTCTTAATTAAACTTCGGTTGCTAAAATGAGTTGTCGAATGTAGATTTCCAACTGACCTATCTTATTTTAAGTTGTCGTGAACAATAGTTGGTTATCATGTAATACGGTGTTCTCTTTTCTTTTAGTTGTTACTGTTGTCCTCAAATCAAAGTACTACATAAAAAATACAGAGATACAGAGATAATCAGGGAATTGATTTATCAGAGAATAGATTAATTGAAACAAGACTACTATATAATAATTCTATCAATTAGTACTGGTATATCTAAATTTTTTCAAATATTTGTTATGGTTGGTCCAACCATTAAACCAGTGACTAAATAATCGACATTTGTATCCTTTTGTAATAAAGACAATGCTATAATAAGATCATGATGATACCAGATATCATGGTCCCAAACCTTCATACTAATGTAACAAACAAGTTTCATTAAAATTGCTGAATACGAGTTGCACTATTTGGAAGCAAATTCAATTAAGTTTACATTACCTGTTAATGCCGTTCTGCAGTTTTTACTTTTTTATGATAGTTTTAGGAAGTGAAGAAGAAAAAGAAAAAGAAGAAGATGAAGAAAGAGTTTCCATGCTTCTTAAAGGTGATACATGTAACCTGTGAATAAAATACTCAGACAGCAGAAGAATTCATCATTGTTTTCCTGCTTTCCAGTGTTATCTTCGAGATAAGCTACAATAATCTTAATTACCAATTCATCTACACATTGAAATTGAATTAATTTTTATTAAGAGAAAACCAGACAATTATTTTAATGTGAATAAGTTCTGCATATTGTAGTTTTTTTTTCTCCTGAGATAACTGGCTTAATATCTACATAGTTACATGTAGTGATCCTCCTATGGGAAAAAACTTCACAATATGCATACGGCAAATATTCCTCCTTGGTGAACTATCAAAATGACCAAGATTTGTACTACTTTGGGAAAAAAAACGTATTAAGATTAATACATTTTTATAATAATTTCAGGAAATGAAGATGAAGTAAAAAGAGTTCCTGCGGTTTATACAGGTGAGAACTTGTGAATAAAATACTCAGATAGCAAATGCAATCGCTTTTGTTTTTCTGCTACCCGGTGTTTTCTTCAAGATATATGACGATAATCTTAATTACTGATTCATCTACCACATTGAAATTGAAACACTTTTTATTAAGAGAAGATCATATAACTTTTTTAATGCAAATGAGCTCTATATTGATGACCATCAAGCAAAAACCACCTTGAAGTACATCATGACGTTATCGAGTAAACGAGCGCTAAAGTTGACGACATAAATGTTTGCCGCATTTTGCAAATAAATGCAGTGTGAAGACGCATCAATGATCATTAATATTGAAATTTTTCTTCATGAAGTGAATGCCTCGCATACTTAACGACATAATGATGAGTGACTAGTCCTAATTGTAATTATTAAAACCAATGACACTGTTTAATATGAAAAAAAATAATGACTTAAGCAAACTGAAGGTGAAATTCTTTAGAGTAGCGATTGCCACGATCTTCACCTAGATTTTCATTTTCCAGGAGCATTTTATTTTTAATTCTAAAACACAATTGTGGGGGAGAAATCGCATAATATCTTGAGGCTTGGGCAGCAACAATAAGTACATAGATGTACTCTTGTTCAATGTGATTTTTTGTCACTATTTATTAACATTTCTACATAAAATATGATTAAAAGAAAAGAAATCCTAATCAAAGTATAAATCCAAGGCGTTGGATTCCATACAGAAATATGTAAGTTTAATACCAACTTAACAGCATTATGTACCAAATATTATAAAAGAAAAAACACGCTTTTTGAATAAAAGAACGGGGAGGAGGGTCACAAAAATATAATTTATCAGTATATAATTGAGAATTTGGAAAACAAAGCTCTCGGTACAATTTGGCCTGTTTACACTATGACAAATGAAAAATAACGTTTTTGTTTTGCTTTCTTATGGCTTATCAGGAACCCCCTGAAAAAATGAATCGCTTCCTTTGTGATCTACATGTACTATGTTAACATGTCAACATATACGAATACCGCTAATGAAGTGAAATAACATGCATTCTAATTATTTATTATTACCTGACAACAGAAAGCGTTCAGTAATCACATGTTCCTCCAAAAAATTTTCGGTATATGTGTATTTGCATGTTTTTTTTATATTTTGAGGGGAAAGTACAAATATCAATTGTTAATTATTCATTCTATGAAATATTTACTTAAATATAGTTAAACTAGAAATATGTCAATAGCACATGAATGCCCCGCCGAGGATATATTAGTAAAGCTACATGAAAATTTGTATGTGTATAAATTTGATCAGTTTTGTTCAGGTAGAGCTTATAGTTACTTGTGAGTAAAAATGTAGGTCAGATCCAGCATCTGAAGCGAGTCTGGTAGTGTCCATCCCTAGATGCATCATCCATGCAAGTTTGGTTTAGACAGGGCTTATAGTTACTTGGGAATGAAAATATAGGTCAGATCCAGCATCCGAAGCAAGTCTGGTAGTGTCAATCCCTAGAGGCATCATCCATGCAGGTTTGGTTCAGGTAGGGCCTATAGTTACTTGGGAATGAAAATATAGGTCGGATCTAGCATCCGAAGCAAATCTGGTAGTGCCCATCCCTAGATGCATCATCCATGCAAGTTTGGTCCAAGTAGGGCTTATAGTTCCTAAGTAATGGAGTACACAACTGAACAATGACAAAGAATCGTTTTTTTAAAGGAGGGCTCAAATCCCACTGTGGGACAAGAAGACCGTTCCTTCTGATGATACCATACACATTAACCCGAATTCCTGTGTCAAAGTAGGCGCGGTCACGAAAAAAATACCTGCTCAATGGCCCTTACTGCTGAGTACATTTTTTCTACCGGAAAGCGATGTAAAATTCTCTAGTGGGGACATTAAACAATATACAATCAATCCCTTTCTTTGGAAAATGATAGGGCCGTTTGTATCAGAATACCCTTTTTAGCCGACATGATTCTGTATTCAGAATTTATTCAAATTCGTATTTATGAGAAACAGGAAAGTTTTTCTATGGACAACGTACATCATGTTTTATTATTGGAATTTCACGGGGGGTGCTGACTTTTACAGTTGACGCTTACTTTTACACCAGGGCTATGTACGGTAGCTCCTTAGCGATATAGTTATTTAACTCAACATTTGATTAAACGGACATAACGGGTTATTTCAATGCATATATAAGATGTCCTTGACGAAAACAAAAACGACCCTAACCTCAACTCCCAGTCTTTGCATGTTAGTGCCCCTAACACAATAACTATGATCACAATGCATTATCAATTCTGTACCTCCGTACATGATACAAGTTTAAATGTCCAAGTACACGTCAACTGTAGAAGTCAGTGCTTCTCGTAAAAGTCCAATAAGCAACAGTTACGTTCATTCATATGTTGACTGGACAATCACTAAATGACGAAAAAACTTTCTGAAACAAAAGAACATATAAACCATCAATCTCATCTAAACTTTTGAGTTGTTTAGTGGTCCTGATAAAGAATTTCCCCTCTTTCAAATGATATATAACATGTTGTTGTTTTAAGACTAGATACAAGTTTAATTCCTCAAATTAAAATACAAAACAAATTCTTCGTCATGACGCTGTGTTAAATTATCGAATAACATCAATTATTTTGTACTCACAATACCATGGTTCTGTTGCAAAAACTGCACAAGAAAATTCATCTCGGGCAATAATGACATTACATACGTGAATTTTATTTAATTAATTTGTTATTGTTTCTTTTTATGATCGATAATTTTAGCATTTATGAAGAAAAATCAGGTACAATTATCCCCCCTTAAAAAAGAGACACGAGAGCACAAACGGTTTTGTTTCTTTTTTTATTTTTCTTTTTGGGGGATGAGGTTTATTGTGCCTTTAATACCCATTATCTGATTATATCATTGTCTGTCCTTGTAAAATCTCGACGGAAAACTCATATAATTCTAAAGACTTTTATTCACCCCCCCCCCAAAAAAAAACACACATACACAAACAGAGAGAAACACCCGAATTTATGATCAACATGAAATGTAAAATGTAATATGCATTACTCAAAAAACATTCTCCAACCATGAAAACAAGTCCCCACATACAAAGATTTTTTTCCTCAAGCCTCCTGAATTTGACCCCACGAAATCATACATGTCCAAAAAAGAATTCGATGTCGATATCGACGATATCGTCAATACTATGTCAATATCGTATCGATATCGATCGTGATGAGCACTATTAATTTGAAACACTTGGAACAATATATGAGACTTTGAGCTATGTCGATGTCGTCGATATCGATCCTATTTTTAGAATTTATTTTTACAATGAGGTATAACATAATTTTACAAGGTCACAAGTGATGTCAAATTCATTCATTATTAGCATCAATATGAAATTAAATTATGATAGGGAAAGGGTGAGTGGTTATTATTGTTTAGATTAAAATGTTGGGTGAGGGTGATAGTTGTTAAATATGTTTTAACAACTATGATTTGATATTGATGCAATATCTTCGTCATTGACGATATCGACAGTAGGGTAAACTTATTAATCAGAAAGAAAATATTAACATACGTTGCATGAAGAAACAGAACTTATTGTCATGGAACATGTTAAAATTAAAGATTTTGTATTGGGGTGAAAGTTGTTGAAGTAATATATTTTGACAATCATGATTCGATATCTAGACGATATCGTCGATATCGATGGCAGGTAGGATGTTCATAAAAGTAAAGTTATTAAACATAAATACACATATAAAGTAAAAGGAAAGGTATTTACAAAAAGCTGAGCAAACATGATTCGATATCGAAGCGACATCGTCGCCACAGGGATATTGACACCACAGGAAAAGTTTTACAAAGAGATTGCTTTAAAGTATCACATGTTAATACAATATACTAGTATTGTAGTTGGAATCCATAATTCTTTGAAAGATCATGATTCGATACACCTCTTAAAACAAAAAGTATTGTAATAAACACACAAGGATAGAGAAATATTATAGTAAACCTTAAGAAAAAAATGTGTTAATATTGTAACTACATCGTGTCTTGGACATAACTCCACGAAATATAAGATTTTACATTAGTGTTTCAAATTCACTAATGCTATTGTGAAAAGGTGACACTATTTCAGTGAAATATATAATAATATGCGCCGTTCACAAGTGTTGGCATTTCAAAACCATGCTTAAAAATTTCAAAAAAATGAAGCAGATGACTTTTATATAACTGAACACGAACCGAATGCGAAGTAAATTTAAGATCGGTTAAGTTCAAACCGATGTGTTTTAACTACATTAATTTCTCAAAATAAATTTGAACTGATTGCAATTTTCATATACAAATGGATCACATTTTCATTAACTCATTATACGGTATATAGCTAGACTAAGATGTCATTTTGGTATACATTTTCGACCAGAATTAAATAAAACATATTTATCAACATTTAACTCAATATAGAGTATGCAATCTCTCAATTCAATTTTTAATGATAATGGTAATTTAAACATGTTCATTATTGACCAGCAGTTTGGTACTTATTCAATGGAGCAAAAAAGGCATATTTTTTCTCCCAGTAAACTTAAGTCGTACTGGAAAAAAATAAACTGATGCACGTGTATACGAGAGATAATCAGCTAATCGGATTTGAGAACATCTGCATTTATTTAAAATTATTATGTATAATAAGATGTGACGGATTTCAAACTCTAGCCTCGAACCCCCCCCCCTCTCTTCTACACACAAAAACACACACCCTCACACATGCACACCCTCCCTCACCCCCACATATACAACCGCTCAAACGCACTAATGCTCCCTCTTTCTATCACACACACACACACACACACACACACACACACACACATACACACCCTCACCCTCTCACACACACACATACACACACTCACCCTCCCTCTTACACACACACACACACCCACTCACACCCCCTCTCTTACACACATCCTCACATACACACATACCCTCACACACACAAAGACTATGCCTCGCAACATCATATGACATTTAAAGGCGAAACCTTATTGGCATTAAACAAAACATCGTAGGACGTACATATAATCAATTTCTAAATTTTAATTACATGCATGTTCTTTTTCTGTTTTTTTTTTTTCGGGGGGGGGGGGGGTTTAATTGCAAAATATTAAAAATGTCTCTTCAAAATCAACGGACGGGGCCTTTTGTGTTTTAATGCGCTTTCTAGTGGGCACGAAAATTGTTTTGTCGCACTTCTGACATTATATCTTAATAACGGATCCCAATCCATATTTCACAAGTACAAGAAGAGATATCTAAGGGTTCTTCATACTCGTATTTTTTTTTAAAAACAATTTCTCCTGATATTGTTTTGCGAAATGTTTATTACTGTTTGTTTACAATTCATACAGTAAAATACCGTAAATGCTCAATATTTGTTTTCAGCTCATCTGAGCTAAAGGCTCATGAGAGCTTTTCTGATCAAAATTTGTCCGTTGTCTGTCGTCATCGTCGGCGGCGCATACTTTTCACATTTTCATTTTCTTCTCAAGAACAACTGGGCTAATTACAACCAAACTTGCCAAAAAGTATAATCAGGTAAAGAGGATTTAACTTTATTCAAATAAAGGGCCACGCCTTCTCCCAAAGGGAGATAATTAGGAAATAGTGAAAAATTAATGGCATTTTTATAAAAAAATCTTTTCAAGAACCACTAGGCCAGGCAAGATGAAACTCAGGTGGAATCATCTTCATGTAATGTAGATTCAAGTTTGTTCAGGTCATGACCCCCCAACGGATAGGGTTGGGCCACAATGGGCCATCAAAATTTTACATTGGAATTTATAGGAAAAATCTTTTAAAATAAAGTACTTCAAAGCCATGATTAGTGATTTTTATATGAAATCATCCTCCAGTAGTGTAAATTTTAGTTTGTTCAAATCATTACCCCCAGGGATAGGGTGGGGCCAATATGGCCAATCAAAATTATACATAAGAATATAGGCCGTATAGGATTTTTTTTTAAATCTTCTTCTCAAAAACCACTGGGCCAGGTAAGATGAAACTCATTTGGAATCATCCTCAGGTAGTATAAATTCTAGTTTGTTCAAATCATGACCCCTGGGGCAAGGGTGGGGCCAAAATGGCCGACCCTAGTTTTACATAGGAATATATATGAAATATCTTTTAAAATCTTCTTCTCAAGTACTTCAAGGACATGACTATTGATATTCATATGGAATCATCCTCCAGTAGTGTAGATTTTAGTTTGTTTAAATCATAACACCTAGGATGGGACCACAATGGAGGATTCAAGGTTTACATTAAAATATATTTAAAAAAAAAACAATAATAATAGCACAGCCATGAGTAGTAATACTAGTATTTATTTGGAAGCATTTTCAGGTAGTGTAGACTAAAGTTTGTTCAAATCATAAGCCCCAAGGGTAGAGTTGGGCCACAGTGGTGGATCAAAGATTTACATAGAACAAAAGGCCCATGGGCCCCATAGGTCACCCGAGCATTATGCAACAACTTTCCAATTACTGAATTTGATTCATGTTTTAAGCCAGATGCTATGGCATGTGTAATTTTGAAAGGGGGCACCATTTATCATCATAACTATACACCTAACAATTGCATATGTGGTTTCTTAATACCCATAGGCAGGGTAGAAACAAAAAATGCATTTCAACTAATCAGTAATATTTATCAATAATCAGCAGCGTCCCTACGGAACATGAATCCCTGACCCCTAGGCTAGATGCACACATTGCACAGTTTTTGTAAAGGCATCCTTGCTTTTTCAAAAGTATTTGATTATTCCATTGAAGGAGCATTTAAGGTCATTTTCAGTATATAAGTAACCCCCTCTTTATTGTACCCCTGGTCCTGTGACCTTGAAATTCACAATTCTTGAAGATTAAGGCCCCTGCTCATCATAACTATATAGGTAATTCAGTTGCTTAATACCCAGTAGCAGAGAAGAAGATTTTCAAAGAATGTGTGTATTTTCACTTTACAATCAACCCTTATCCTGCTAATCGCGACTCTGAGTCGCGCTGGCTTATCAGATCTGCTGCTGCGGATCGCGACCTCAGGTCGTTTTTAGGGTTTCCTCATCTAATGCTTGTTTATCTGCTATTTTTAGCAGAGCATCTCATGTCAATGAATGAAACAAGTATAAATATAAACCAATGGTTTAGAATTTGTAAAAATATACACCAATCAGAAAGATTCATGTATATAATCACCATCCAAAATAGATGGAACTCCAGAACAAAGAAATGTTCCAAAATGGCTGACCTAAATATGCATGCTTTTAGTCTCCGGAGCATTGTAAGAAAGGACGTAAGTTTATACACTAAAAGGAATGTATTTGAGCTACTATCTAAAGGTATAATAATGATATTTAATGTTTCATTATAATTAATATTTATAGCATTTAAATAGTTATTCGGACTTATTATCCATTATCCATACTGTTAAATATAAATCGACATAAATGCAATAAATTGTAGGAATATAGAAATAAAATATATATGCATAGAAAGCTCTTTCTTTTCCTTATATTTTACACACAACTTATGTGTTGATTGCATCAAAGATAAAGATGCTATAAGCTGATAAGAAAGGAAGTATGCATTCACTGGGATATCTGTTTACACTTAACTTTCGCCGCAGCAGTGGAACTGATAAGCCAAAACTTCGACCGCAGGATAAGGGTCAATAGAGCCCCCCCCCCCGCCTTTGCACCAGAACCCCTGATTCTGGGGCCATTAAATTCTCAATTTTGGTAGAAGCACTCTTGCTTATCATAACTATGTACTAAGTTAGTTTGTTTAATACCCAGGAGTAGAGAAGGAGATTTTCAAAGAAATTATGCATTTTCACTGTATACTTAATTAGCCCCGCCTTGACCCTAGGCCATGAATTTCACAATTTTGGTAAAGGATTACAATCATGCAGACAGTTTGACTGCTTGAAGTCTAGGAGGTAAGAAGAAGCTTTTTAAAGATTGAATTAATTTTAGTGGTTTTGGACCCACTCCTCAGGGGGCGGGGGGGGGGGGGGGGGGGCAGGGAGCGTGAAATTCAAAATTGATGTTTCCCTTTATCCATAGAAGCTTTGTGCCAAATTTGGTTGAAATTGGCTGAGTGGTTGAGTGGTTGCAGAGAAGCAGTTGAAAATGTTCAAATATGAATGACGGACGACGACGGACGAAAACGGATAGCAATAGGTCACCCGAGTTTGCTCAGGCGATCTGAAAATATAGGGAGAAATCCCAAGAACAGAAAAGCTATGTTAAGTCAATTTGACATGTAAGCATCCTCATGTATTGAGGATTTAAATTTGTTCCAAATCATGGCCAACTGGGGTAAGGAGGGAATAAAAATCAAATTTTACAAAGTTATATATACGGGAAAAAGTTTTTTAAAAATCTTCTTATCAAGAACAGCAAAGTCATACATGTATGCTGTATAAATATGAAGGCATTCTCAAGCAGTATTAAAATTTAAGCCCCCCATCCCCACCCCCCCCCCCTTTGTAAACTTTTCTGTTCTGATCTCATTCCAATTTGCCTAGGTGAGCAATGTGGCACCTATGCCTTTTTTTTTTTTACATTTACATACATACATACATACATACATACATAAAAGTACAATTGTACAGATTGAGCAACGTTTTTTGGACCTTTTATTTTCAAAATACATGCTACTTCAGATATCTTATGTTTTTTATAGTTTATAGTTTTATAGTTATATGAAGCTCCCAAAAAAAAGCAGAAAGATTTCTACGTTCAAATCCTATTGTGACGTCAGCTAACCCGCAATTTGCCTGTAATTGGGCCCTCGGCTCAGACGAGCTATGAAAATCGTATAAAGCCTTTCTGATAAACTGATCAATATACTTTGTATTGGTTTTTTGAGCACTATTTTTATTTACATCCTTGTGCAATATAAATAATACAGAAACAGTAATAAAGCTCATGTATTCAAAACAAAATAAAAGAAATTGATCAGAGGAAAACGGACTTCTAAGGAAATCAGAGTTAATTTGGATTAGATTCCTACTTTTAATAATACATTACCGATATTGTCGAGAGTGCGAAGTAAGGTTTGGTACATGTAGAGATTTAGAAGCTACCGGGGGTATTTTAAATTTCAAAGGATCTTTATTTTATTGCGTTTTCTTGTAGGCGACATATACGTGGGCTATTACGACGTGTGGAAGACAGGGATATCAGGTGAGAATTCATCTACAGATAAAAAAAAAATAATTTGCCTGTAAGTTAATTGATATTGTCATACAGACTATTACAAATACAACACGATATTAAGGAGAGTTTTGCCGCTTTTAATTCATTTGTTTACAATATAACGATATTGGACATAAGTTGGTACAATGTCTGAGTATAAAAAAACCCAATAAAACATGCTGACTACACACTTTAAAGTCTACAATAGCCGTCTAGTTTATTTTCAAACTAAAACAAAGTAATGACCCTACTTGGACCCGCCCTTTCCAACTTTCCACTCTCTGAATAGTAGGCAAAGTCACGTATTTGAATAAAAATCCTGCAAAATATTGCCGCTTCATCCCCCGAAATAGATTTTTTATGGAAGGTGATCGATAGTGTGTGTTGGGGAGGGGGGGGGGCATCGAAAAATAAAAGACTATGATTACATTTGCTGAAAATTAATGTTGACGCCACTGGGAAAAAAATTAGCATGTGCTCCATTAGGACAAACGGTTATATCCTGTATATTCATATGCTTACAATATGATCAAGGTTATAGACGCCGATAACTTATAAGTTCAATCGGATGCTTTAGATGACAAATAATCGAAACATAATTTCCACTGATGGATAAGCTGCACATTTTTTATTTCTTATTTTGAAATTATGTATGCATAATCGTTGAATCTGCTAACCGATATATCATAGCAGACTCCTAAAATAATTCCCGTGTTTAGAACTATAACAGTTGTTAAGCATGTTTAGTGTAGAATCAAATATTTAGGTTTATTTTTCTTCATGCGAATGTATTAAATATAGATGTATTTCATTTTTTTTTCCAAATGAAAAGCCAAAAGTGTAAATATTTCTATCGGTTAGACCGCAAACTTCGTACGGATTTATTTGATGAATTTGTGATAGCACGTACATATAGTACTATTTAGTGATTAAAGGAAATTCATTATTCTAGATTATTTAATTTATTCAAACAGTACTATATATTTGAAAATCCATTTAATTTCTAGATCAGTTTACTACACTGACTGATGACGAGGTGTCCGTGTTATTCTGTTTTCTGTGTTCTGACTCCGGTCCTCCTGACTTCTATGACACAGAGTGGCTCGACCTGCTTAATGAGATACTAGAGACCGTGTACCGTAAATATAATCCTGTAACACGTGAGGAAGCACAGCAGACTCTGGACAGACTGAAGTCACGTGATTACCTCTGGGAAGATCAGGACAAGATAACGGAGGACACAGAGGATGAAACAGTGTATAGGGTAGCATCAATATACAGTTACATACCATTCTGTTACAGTAGTTATGACACAGCCAGTGTGTACCTGAGATCATACAATTACAACGAAAAGCCTGGAGAGAAGTCTGTCATTGGTCGTCTTTACAGTCATCCCCTACTGATACTCCGTCTGCAGATGAACATACTGACTCATGTCACCATGGAGGACACGGAGATATATGATAAGATACAGCAGATATGTAAGTAAATGTAAAAAAATGGTAGTTATTTTGCGATGTTTAAATTAAATGATCGAATTTATTGTTATTTAAATTAGACAGAATCATCATAAATATTAATATTTTGCTATGTTAGATATTAAAGCCGCTTAATCCGAAAAAGGCACATATTATCTTACAAAATAAAAGTACGTCATTACTTAGATAATATACAAACATAAATTGTGAGATTGGTTTTATAGTTTATTAAATCAATTCTCATGTGGAAAACATAGATCAAAAACCTTGTTGATAAATAGAAGTTCCTGACAGGAAGTTAAGATCTGTTGTGAAGTCACCTTTGTAAAAAATAAATTTATCGGTTTTATCTAATTATGAAGATAATTCAAACCCGAGTTTATTCTTGTCCATTAGTAGAAGCCTAAGTCATTGAATATAATCCAAAGTAATTTTTAAATTAATGATTAGTTAAATAGTAAAGGAAAATAAGATATTTACTTTAGAGGAAATTTAGTAACGAAGGCTTAAATATTGACCATGTACAAGTACTTTGTTGTTAAAAAATGCTCGGGTTCGATCTTCATGAGATATACATGTAAGCAATAAATTTAATTTTTGAAGGTGATTTCACGCGATATAAACATAGGAATATTTATTGTGTGACCTAACAAAAATTATTTGTTTAACTTTTGAATTTTGATATCTTTTGAAAGATAAAGACGTCGGAGGTATAATTTGACAAAAAGTGAAACAATTTATGGACAATTATTTTTCAAGAATAAAAAAGAATATATATTTTTAGCGATTAGAATCGGACCAAGCGGCTTTAATGTCAGGTACATTCATAAAGAGTTGATATTTGTTTCATTCATGTAACGGAAAATCAAATATTAGTAATCAAGTGGTTCTTTATTCGTTTTTGTTTCAAATCATATTTTATAAAAGTATGTTTACAATATTAATATACATTATTCATTTTCTTTGACAGTAAATATCCCAGACAATATACTGAACAAGGATGAGGATAAAAGGAAACAATTTCTACAGGAACTAAGAAGAGAAGGGGAGGCTGTACATTACAGAGGGAGATCACAGGACAGTGTAGATCACGTGGCGTGGCTCTGGAGATACAGGTATGGAGCGAGACCTGACGTCGTGAGATCTTGTATAGGCCTTCATCCTCACGGGGACATTTACATCATCGACAACAAACCTCACAGAAAACCAAGTAAGAAGAAAGGTTCAATGATGTTTTATTTTTATTTACAAACATGCAAAAATAAGACTAAACCTTTAACAATTTTAAACGTATTGGAAATCTTTTATAGACTCTCCCATTCACCCGAATACATGAAAGTACAAGACACCAAGCAAACGGACGGACATCCCGATCATTACATGTATATAATCTCCCGCCTCTCAAGAAGGGGGAAGGGGGGGGGTAACTATAGCTAGATAGTCCCAGTCTGGTGAACACTTATTGTTCAAAATTGGTACGGGTAAAATTAAAATATGCTAGAACATAAACATTATATAACCATGTTATCAATAAGAAATTATCTCAATAAAATAATTTTAAAATATATTATTCCCATTGTTTCAGTCTTTTCTAACAGAACAACAGATTGCTCATTTGAAAATAAAAGCGTGTTGTTTTGTTGCTACGCGTTTCTTGTACTCAAAATGCAATGTTTATAAGTATTCCGTTTGGATATACGTTTTCAACAATTTATAAAGCAAGTTTGAGTATCATAATACCATAGATTTCATAGACGTTGCGCACGGTGTTGGTACACACTGACGTTACGTCAAAATAATGTTAGAATTATAACGTTTTTATAACGTTTTGAACCTTATACTTCAATGTTTTGGATCTTTAAATGAATTTTATTTTTCAAAAGTATAAAAAAAATAAAAGGGCACATAATGTTCAATGTTTGAACCTTCTTTTTTGAAATATTTAGATGTTTACTAATAAATCTTAATAATATAATTTTATTTACTGAAATGCCAAAGGCAATCAATGAATATTTCTCTTTCTATTTTCTCACTTGTCTGTCTTATAAGGAGAAAATATGATAGTATTCCCTTTCAACCTCCTTCAACTTTTATCAGTTAGGTCATTACAATTTTTATATTTCTATAAAGCGTCTGCATGCGTTTTGGGTGTACAGAGAAACAAATGAGTTATTTTTTATATTCCTACGTTTCAATGGAACTGGTGCCATTTTGAATAAAAAAAAATAAGTATCAATTAAGTATATTGAGGGGATGATAAATAAGAGGGATGGAGAGGTTTCACCATTATTGAAAATCTGTTTGATCACAAAAAATTCTAAAATGTTTTTACTATTTTTGGTGAAAGAAGGGGGGTGGGCTTTTAATGCATTCTTTGTTTAGTAGGGTATTCTTGTGGAACGATATCATTTTGGGGTTTTCATAATTTTTTTCCTTTGGTACATGTACACATGATGAAATATCTTAAGTGATATAAATATATTTTGTGAAAAAAGAAGACAAAATCTCCAACAAGCTCCGTGGTTGAATATCGGGGCTGGTTCATGCATGTCCACAAGTACCTGTGAGCTGGTACTACGGACCTGCATGAAAAAAGCCATTTGAAGCGATAATAATTTGACACCCCCGACGTCATATGTAGGCATTGCGTAAAATGACATTTTTTTGTACCTGTGACAAAATGGCTACTCTTTTATTGATGCTTGCATTTATTTCATATAGACCATTATTATAAAGATTGTGTAATTAGTAAATGCAGCAGTAAATGTTCTTTCAAGCTACATACATGATTGCTTTATATCTTACATTAATTTATATAAGTTTGATTATTACTGAAACATATTTAGCAACAATACTGTGACTCGTGCATGCGTTACAAAAAGGCTACACTTAAGAGAGCCTTTGTAATGTTTACGTTGGAAAAGTAATATAAAATGTATCAATTCAATTAATCTAAGACATAATATGTACTAAAAGATTATTCATCAAAATTAATATTTGTCTGGAATTTATGTCTGGTACACATATCCATTTCGGCTAATGTCAGTGTAAGGAAACGATTTTTTTCAGTTAGACATTTTCCTTACGAACTGTAGATCAGTCTAAATTCATGAAATTGATAAACTGATGTAATCTGAAAGAATGCATATATTTTATTGTACGCCCTAAGTTTCATTTAATTCAGAGAACTGCAAGTGCATTTTTTTCATACCTTTTAGTTGCGCGAATAATAATTGATGTAACGTCGGACTCGGGAATTTCGCCATAAATGATCAATACTGAGTAACGCCTCATCATAGTTAAAATAATTTTAAATTATTTAAAAGAAAATTTTAAGAATTATTCATTACTTTTAAATTAGATAAAATAAATGATTATATTTTTAATTTAATGTAAATGTGACATCGGGAAACCGCTAATTTCTTTGCGACATAAAGGGTTATAGACATTTTAGAACCTAACCCGCTTTTTCATCCAATCAGCAGCTGCTAAATTTTCTAGTAAGGATTTCAATCCCTAATGGTACCAAATTCTGAACCCCTAAAGGCCCTTCGAATACACATTACTCTGATATTATATTAAAGCATTTCATAGTGTAAAAGGATTGCCCACGAGAAATTTTCAAAAATTCCATTAAGTAAGCAGTAGTTAATTAAAAAGATTGCATTGAAGTCTATGGGGAAAAAGCGTTTTTTCAAAATAACAATTCAAATAATTTGAATATCAAAAAATCATGTGGTGGAAAGATGCATTGAAATATTATAAATAGAATGATAATTGAAAAGATTTTTTTTTACCAGCTAAATTTTTTTTAATTGATTTTTTTATTATTTAACAAAGGGGAGATAACTTTTACCAAAATTCAAGGTCATGAATTAGGACACATCCCACTAAACATACTTATAGTAATAAATGGGAAGTATGTCTAAATAAACTGAGTATTTAATGCCTACATATCTGTTATGTCTTCAAATTTCAATGAATTTCTTCCTACTAGGGATTGAAGACCTAAAGTTGCTCACTTAATTGTTAAGATTTTATGTCTATGCAGTAACTCAACTCTGCTTGCTGACTAATTAGCCAATGAAAAAGCGCGATTAGGTTCTAAGTAAGTTAGATCATATAAAGTAAAATTTTAGTGGTTAAGAAGGGGGCTCGGTCGCTTCGCTCACTCCGCCCTTTCTTAACCACTAAAAATTTTACTTAATATGATCTAACTATTACATAGTACCAACATAGTGCGCAACGTCCATACCGGTAGGATTTTCCGCATAATTTTTTTGATAGAAATACTATAGATGTTGCATTAATAATTATTTTTTATTATGTCATTGGTATTAGAGAAAAAAATAAACAAAAAAACTTTTAAACATAGACAAGTACATGTATATCTTGGATACAGTGTATTTTGATTAATTTTCTTTGTGTTTTAGGTGAACATCGTAACAATCCAGAGGAAGTCGGGTGTCTACTGTATTCTCTACTGTTAACTGAGAAATATCAGCTGAATCTCAATGAACATAAACAATCTCACAGGATCATAAGGGACAAAATTAGAGACAGATATTTCCCTAATATTACCGATGACGGCTTGGTAGATTATTCTGAAGGATTCACAGAAACAGATAATGGTATGATAAGCTTTATATCAGACGACGTCCGACATGACGTCATGTACGCCTTTGTTACGGAGTGTCTGGTGGAGGACAGTGATCTGGAGTTTTTCCTGACCACGGCGTCACGTGACGTGATATCAGAATACTGCCGGTCCTGGAATTATAAGAGGAGTGAGGGAGAGAGATGTCTGTATATACCGGAGGAGCCGGAAAAGATGTACGACCTCTTCATAGACAAACTACAGCTAGACATCATCACACACTGTACCGTGTCTGACAGGAGGATTCATGGCAGAATCAGTAAACACTGTAAGTATTTCGGAAAATTTTCATCATGTCACAAAACTTAAATGAGTTCTTCTTAATATGGTCGATATGGTCTTAATACTCGTCGTTGTCTCTTAATCTGGGCGATGATCTGAAACATGTCTCTCATTCCCCTGTTAAAAGAATTTATACTTATGTCCCAAAGTATTTAGCTCACCTGAGCTGAAAGCTCAAGTGAGCTTTTCTGATGACATTTTGTTCGGCGTCCGTCTGTCTATCTGTCCGTCTGTCTGTAAACTTTTCAAATTTTCGACCTCTTTTCAAGAACCGCTGGGCCAATTTCAACCAAACTTGCCACAAAGTATCTTTTGGTAAAGGGGATTCAGGTTTGTTCAAATGAAGGGCCACGCCTTCATTCAAGGGGGGATAATTGGGAATTAAAGAAAATTTGGTGGCATATTTAAAAAATCTTCTTCTCAAGAACCACTGTGCCAGGAAAGATGAAACTTATGGGGACACATCCTCAGGTAGTGTAGATTCAAGTTTGTTCAAATCATGACCCCCGGGGATAGGGCGGGGCCAGAATGGCCGATCAAAATTTTACATAGAAATATATAGGTAAATTCTTTAAAAATCTTCTTCTCAAGAATGACAAAGCCATAATTCATTATATTTATATGGAAGCATGTTCAGGAAGTTAAGATTCAAGTTTATTCAAATCATGACCCCCGGTGGTAGGGCGGGGCCAAAATGGCCGACGAAAGTTTTACATAGAAATATATAGGAAAATTCTTTTAAAATCTTCTTCTGAAGAATGACAAAGCCATAATTCATCATATTTTTAAAGAAGCATGCTCAGGTAGTGTAGATTCAAGTTTGTTCAAATCATGACCCGCGGGGGTAGGGCGGGGCCAAAATGGCCGACCAATGTTTTACATAGAAATATATAGGAAAATTGTATAAAAATCTTCTTCACAAGAATGAAAAAGCCATAATTCATCATATTTTTATGGAAGCATGCTCAGGTAGTGTAGATTCAAGTTTGTTCAAATCATGACCCTCGGGGGTAGGGCGGGACCAAAATGGCCTACCAATGTTTTATATAGAAATATATAGGAAAATTGGTTAAAAATCTTCTTCACAAGAATGAAAAAGCCATAATTCATCATATTTATATGGAAGCATGCTCAGGTAGTGTAAATTCAAGTTTGTTCAAATCATGACCCTCGGGGGTAGGGCGGGACCAAAATGGCCGACCATAATTTTACATCGAAATATATAGGTAAATTCTTTAAAAATTTTCTCCTCAAGAATGACAAAGCCATAATTCATCATATTTATATGGAAGCATACTCAAGTATTGTAGATTCATTTTTTTTTCAAATCATGACCCCCAGGGGTAGGAAAGGGCCAAAATGGCCGACCAAAGTTTTTAAAGACATATATAGGAAAATTCTGAAACAATCATTTTCTAAAAAATAGCAAATCCATGATTGGTCATGGGACTACTCTTGGATTTAAACTTTACAATAAAAAGCCATTTTGTACTTTTTCCTACCCGTAGTGCTCAGGTGAGCGATGTGGCCCATGGGCCTCTTGTTCAACTTTGCTGCATAACCAAATATTTTGTTTTAATCTTAGCATGTCTTGCACATTAGATATAGAATAGAATATTTTTGCTATCACTACTGAAAGTCCTTGGAGTTGAAATCTCTATACAGGCGTGGATAAAAAAAATCAAAGGGGGAGGCAATTATTTTAAATACATACATAGTGAGGGGGCCAGAAATTTTGCAAGGGGGCAGTAGAAGTCAGGGGGTCTAAGGGCTAAACTAAAGCCCCCAGTGGATGTAGAATAATGCCCTGTTGGGGGCTGACACACTTTCTTACAAATAACAGATGTTTTTTCTTGATTTTAGGATAATTGACATATATATGTTTTACAGACAAAATATCAAAAAAGGGGAAGGGCACGCCAGGCATACAGACCCTGGATCAGTCTTTGATATGTGTTGTTTATCAACTCAATAGGATACAGGGTGGAGTGTAGTTTTTAAAGGTCGGAGGTTGATGAGAAAAAAAAAATACCCACTTAAATTACCTTAAAGTTTTGAAAAATAAGGGTAAATAATCTCATAACTCGAAAACTTCATTTTGTAAAGGAGGGGGTCATTCTGTTTTTACAGCCCATTTTTTTTTTATATTTTACAATATTAGCCTTTCACTGAGCATTTTCTTTATTAAAAATACTACACAAGTTTCAGACTTTTTTCTATCTCTTTTTTTCAAATCCAATTAAAGGGAGAATGAAACTCCCGTAAACCATCCCCCCAGCCACTGCTATGTAATCTGTATCTGCATTGTTAAAACGCACTTTGAATTTTTTTTTTTTCGAATACCATGCGGGGATAAAGAGAGGGGGTTGGGGTAAGAATTTACAAGGTTAAAATATGTACATGTATATATTGAAACAAATAAAAAAAACAATTACCATGGACCCTCCTTGGAAAACGCTGACCCCCCCCTCTCCTCCAAGGTAAGCACAGATATGTGTGAAATGGGTATGCAAAGATTTAAGGCAATAGAAGTCATAAATAGAACCCCCCCCCCCAATACACACACACACCCACAAAAAAGTTTTTGACGTTTGGCGATTTTTTTATTTGTTTCTTTGTTTATTTTATATTTTTTTTTTTGCTTGTCCCCCCCCCCCCTTGGAAATATTCCTGGAACCGCGCCTGAACATTATACCAACGAAGACGACAAACAACGGACTTTGGTCAGAAGGGCTCAGGTGAGATAACAATGAATATTAAAACATGTACTGATGTCACGATATATGTAACCTTTGGTAATTTTTTTTAAATAGTTGGCGTCCCTAGTGAAGTACTACAATGGGACCCGGAGGCCAGAGAGCGGTATGTGGAGTACGCTAAGAGAGGAACACAGACAGTCCACCACGCCCGGGGGATGATTGTAGGATGTGCTGGGGCGGGGAAAACAACACTACTTAAACGTCTGCTCCGATGCACTGAAGAAGAGATTAAGGAAGTAAAATCTACTGAGGGATTGGAGGTGCATGAGGAAATATTTGAATTATGTGATGAAGCAAAATCTCTAAAAGGTAAAGATGTCAAGGCTATTGATACTTGAAATATTACAAAGCTTTTTAATATTGAAAAAAATATATGATAAAATAAGACCTTTTTATTCTAATCAATATGAAACACGAGAAAAAACACTGAAAAAAGTGCGATCCGACGGTAAGTAAATGAATCAATCGATATTTACCATGATCATGCGCAAAGGATGAACTGACATAAGCATGCATATAAAGAAATGAAAAGTAAACTTTGACTTTTAAAAACCATTTAATTTCAAATTATTGTTTTTCAAAAAATACCTTTCCCTTACATTTTAAATTTTACGATAAAACTTCACAGGTAACTGTTCTAGGATCAAAGAAAAATAAAATAATACTTTGTAAATAAATGAAAAGTTCGTATTTCTAGTTTTCTAGTTTTTTTAAACAAAATATAAAAAGCCTAGAATAGTCTTTTAGTTTTTTTTTTCTGTTGGCATTGTTGTTAATATGCTTTGAATTTTAGTTACATTACATAACTAATTCTAGTAAGCATTTAAGCAATACTTATTGCTTCCCAGTTGTTGATATTTAAAGCAACTTTATCAGAGTTTTTAATTTTTAAAAAGCTTATAATTTTTAGAATAACAGGTGGTACGTGACAGAAAATTATAAGACATCTGAATATGCTTTCAGTAAGAACACGACATATGGATCTCAGAAATAATGAGGAAAATGAAACTGACTTTGAAAAGAAGACTCTGACTATGTTCGACTTTGGGGGCCAGTGTGCGTACTACGCCTGTCACCAGATTTACCTGACCAGGAGAGCTTTCTATGTTGTGGTGGTGGACGCCTCTAAACCTCTTGACCAGAAGGTGGATAAGGAAGTGTGTGATCAAGATGGTAGTATGTTCTCCGGATGGACCTATGGAGGTATAACTCTTGTAAACTGCACATCTTTCCTTACATTTGTTTCATATCAATTTCTCTAAAGAGATGTTTTTTGCAATAAATTCCTTAATTAACTCATGCGCGGATCTAGAGGGGACCCCCCCTTGAAAACACGGACGTTTGTTAAATGGGTATGGAGAGTAATAGTTATTTGCATCCCCCTATGAAATAGTTTTTTCTCGTTTGGGCAAGTTAAGATGATTTTTTTTGCTTGTCAACACGTTTCTGAGAGTTGGATTTTTTATTTGACGGGGTTTGACCCCCCCCCCCATTGAAAAAATTCTGGATCTGCGACTGTAACTAACATCTAAACACTCAGTTAATCCCTCTACAACCGGTGAAAAGAGATACATATACAATTTCAGGTGGAAAGAAACAGAAAAAAAGACAAAAAATGCGTACTCATGCTCGCAGATTAGGCTTGGACAATCTTAATGAAACTTTACAGAAATTATGAATACAAACTATTAATAGATGTACTTTCAACATACATTATGTTCCACATTCCTACCGTTGCCAAGGAAACGAGCTATAAGTGACCATCCATTTATGTTTATTTCTCTCGGTAAATATGAATTTTGAAAATTTATTTCTTCTACAGTTTCAAAGTGGTTTCCTGATAAAAAAAAATAATTCGAATGCAGCAGGTCTACAAATTTAGTCATCAGAACAAACTTGTATTCTGGTTAATCATAGTTTTGTACTCGAGTGTTTCATACATAGCTTACAAAATCTTTTGCTTCTAGACAGATATAACAAGATGTGTTTATGAAGAACAATGCATCCGTTGGCAAAAAAATCTAAAAAAAAAAAAATATTTTAGCATTAGGGTCACTGACAGTCGACGTCACAAGGCCATTGTCCTTGGTAACACTAACTTCTATGGAAGAATTTTATAGATGCAGTACAAATACTAAATATGAAGTGTCTATCTCTTATGGTTATAACATTATGGCAAAAGTTATTTCAAGTATGGTTAGTTGACAGAGTTCGGCGCGTTTTCTGACATATATCATCTGCATACAGACATGCAAATCAAAGACGCTGGTTGTTTGTTGCATTCAGATGATAAATAATTTCGAGATATGTTTACAAGTTTTTCCTGCTTTTGTTCAAGTTTATATTGTATATATTAAATAACTGTAAAAATAGGTACTCGTGCAACATTTTTCATCTTCCAAACTTGCATTTTCTTTTTAATTTTACATTTGTGATTCAAAACAAAGATTAATCACAAATATCATTATGACTGTTTTATCTTTTGTAGGTACATGTCTTGAAATGTTTTCAAATGTTTTATTATTGGAAATATGTACAAGTCTATAGCCAAATCAAAAATCCATCAAGTGTTACAAACGCATTGGGGTTACTGGGAATATATGGTTACAATATGATGAGGTATTTTTAATAAATATGGCAGAATGCAGCTATATATATATATAGTTAGTATGAAACAAGTCGTTCATAGATGATAATGTCGAGTTTTTAAAATTCATGTCAGGTTTAAGAATATATATGAAATATATGTTGATAAGGAACTGTATTCAATCTTAAAAGTCCATAAAACAATACAAAATAGGAGCATGCAGAGCACATACAGACCCCTGAAACATCAGTTTTTGGATCAAGTGCAATAGGGAAGTGAGCATCCCCTGAAGACCGGTCATTTTTGCTGTATTGTTTAAAATATACACACTGTATTACAACTGAAGTTAAAGTTCACAGTGAGGAAACAGAGAATTATTACTGCAAGTACTCAAAAAAGTGAAACCTAAAGTATACATTTTGGTTCCTTCCTAAACACAGAAGTGCCTTATATTAAAGACACAGTTTAACCTTGAGTAGAACACATTAGGCATATGGGAACAAATGCATTCTGTATTAGATTGCTTGAGAAATAAAACGAATGCAGCTTTTGTACATCTTATTACTAAGTAGTGGTGGTCTTACGACGCAGTACCACAACATGCAGAACTTCTACTTGTTAGCTTGCGGGGTCTTCAGTAATGGCTTTAAATCTGCCACTTGAATTTCTTGGATGGACATGGACATTGGAAGGGGGCACCTGGCAGTGTCGATGCAGTTGTGTACAGAAGAGAAAATGTCTTTGAGAAAACGGGAGGAGATCTCAACTAAGTAGCGGATAATGTCAAGGCATTGGAATCATACACATCAGCAAAACAAATGACATCTTCGGAGAAAAACAATAGGTACAGAGAGGAGAAAACCTGTGAAACTAATGTGATAAATCGATGTTGGAGGTGAATGAAAGTTATACATCAAATTCCTGTGTCGTCAAATATTAGAGCGAAGGCCGAGCATACCCAGAAGTCGTATCAGATTTAATGACAATGTTGATTTAGAGGTCAAAACCATGCATAGAGTAAGGGTAACCATTTTTTGGCTATGTTTTGGTATGCCAAAAAATATCATACCCCTACTAAAGTATCCATCTAGACCAGTTACCAAAAGACATGCTGAAGTTGTCTCTGGTATCCAGGAACTAATACAATTGTTGATTGTATGTTTGTTTTACGTCTTATTCGAGATTTATTTTACTAATGTAGAAACGTTTCAACACACTGGTGAAGAACTTCACATTTTGACATTTACTCAGCACTCAGCACTCAGGGTCTTTGAGCAGTGAGGATCTTTATCGTACTGGTACCAACGCCTGTCGTAACTAGGACCATTTGTTAAGGTCTCATCCGAAAAAAAAAACTCTTCTGGTGCTGAGCGTATGGCGAAGGAACGATTAATATCCATTTTATCGACTTATGTCAGTCGCTGCCAACATTCGAACTCACGGCCTCTCGATCATGGAGTAAGCGCTCCTCCGACTGAGCTAACGTGAACGGTAAATTTTAGATGGTTGTTATGATATTGAATTTTGTTAATTATGAAAGAGTTTTGAATTGAATTGAATACTATTTTACTTTTTTTTTGTTATGACACATATCTTTTTTTTTTTTGTTTATCCCTTATTCATAGGTCAAGATTTTAATATCCAAATGACAATTTGTCTTGGCCGCAGTGAGCAATGTTTTAGCCTCTATTTTTTCAAAGAAATTCCCTTCATACGCTGTGTACAAAAGTTAATACATCTTGTAAATATTAAAAATACATATGTATTCAGTAAAAAATTAAAGTATGCTTTTTCTGAAAAATGTGAAATTCCTTTCTTTGATGACGCACTGTTTTGCATTTGGTTAACGATATAGGTTTATTCTCTGCATACTTTAACTTATTAAAAATATATCATATTTGATAATCTGCAAATTTAATCAACTACCTTTCATATTCTAAAATTAAACAATATAATTAATTTGTGGTTGAAAGAGTTACAAGATCGATTATCTTTGTGTTATTGTCATAATATTTATTTTCACATAGATCTGATATTTTAAAAGAGAGTATTCACAAGATCGTGTGTGTTTACCAGTTGCCAGAATTGAAAATAAAGAAATATGGATACAAATATCAAGATAGCCAAAAAAAAAACAATTCACAAAAGAAATGGATTACTTTTTTAAAATTAGAATTACAATTTTTAAAGAGTGACCGGCTAATGCTCGACCTCAAACTGTGAGTGAATTGCTTATGAATTATATGCAAGAAGAACGAATCTTGTAGTCTCACAATGGTATAACTATTCCAATAAAATGTTGGAAATATTTTTAAGGAAAATATTTGCAATTTCATTTTCAGATTACTTCGTTTTCTGGTTGAAGTCTATACATACCTACTGTGGTTCTGACAGTGATAAAGATCAAAAGCCCACAGTTCTGATAGTAGCAACCCATTGGGACAAAAGAAACACTCAGTTTCATGTAAGAATATTTTATGCCAAAAAACATCATTTCCGAAGGAGAGGAAATATACTGTTTTACACTTGTGTGTCTGCCTGGCAATAAGTCTATATGTCCGTATGTTTGTCCATTACAAATTTTCATTATTTTTTCTCATCATCTACTCATCACACGTAATTGAAGTTCTACCATACTATTGAATTACATGTTGTATTAAGATTCATTTTTTATCACATCCGATGTTATCTTCCTCTTTATCAGTGCCTTTGTTCGTGCCGATTTCTAACTACTCGTCAAATGCTATTGAAATTTTAATATACTCATTGAAAAACATTCGATCTTTTGAAGTTCAAGTAGGGATTGCATGATTGACAACAATATTTTCTTTTATTTTTGATGTCCAGGAAAAAGGTAAAAATCTTGACATGATCTTGCCTCTGATATAAAACGGTCAAAGAACAAAGTGCGATATTGGCAAAAAATGCCGCTTTCATATCTGCTCCGTTTAAAACATTTTAAAAAGCCTTGGATTTTTGAAATTAAATGATATATAAGAAGAAGGTACAGTTTCAATACAAATTAAGCACGATAATTTTCTAAAATATGAAAGTAATATAAGAAATCAAAATTTATTCTTTCTTAATCCTAGGAATTCCAGTAAGAAAACACAAGTCGTGTGACCTCCTTCGTATTAATTGTGATGTCATTAACTTGTGCATTTTCCCGTATTTTCTTAAAAAGTTGCAGAAGACATCAATTTTCTTCAAGAAAACATACTCTGCCACCGTCGCCCGGAAAGATTTTGAGATGTGTGATTTTGCATAGCAGTTTACATAATATATCAAAAAATTAAAGTGGGCGACGGTGGCAGACACTATTTTCTAAAGGAAAATTCGCAAAGAAATGAGTCATTTTGAGGCTTTCCTGCATTTTAGGTATTCAATGTATAGCATTGAATTTTCCCAAAATTCATATTGATTGCAAGTGACAACCAACACCATTTTATCTGTATAAATTAAATATATACTTACATGCATGCGCAAGGGTGTAATTTAATGAAAGATAGCTTATTTCAAAAGATTTTCAACGAATTCTAGCTGACATTCCATGATTAGCGCGTATTTGTGACGTCATAATGAAAATTTGAGTTATTTTTGTACCTGTGGAATTTAGTTCGCATCTTACTTGCTTCAATGCTAAACAATAAAAGACAAAAAAAGTAAAGTTTAAAATATTGAAAATTTTGCGGCAGATAACTGCTAATACCGCACTTTGTTCTTTAATCTTTAATTTGATACCTTCACTTAGTGATAATAGAGAGGTTTAGCAAGTTCACTTGTACATGTAAATGTACGTGTAAACTACAAGATAGAATTACACGTTAACATTTTTTTTCTTGTTTAGCAAAGTATAATTTGTTCTTGTACATGTATTTTTTTGAATGTAAAAATGGTTTACATATAAAATTCATCCGAAAAGGCAATGATTTTAATACGTATATCACCAAAAAGGCGTTTTACATAAATATATGCATGTACTTATGAGAAAAAAAAATGGTACAGATTTCTTATATTTTTAATCGTTACCAAATTTCAAGATTATTAATTACGACACATCCCACTATACATGCTTATGGTAATAATTGGGAAGTATGTGTAAATAAACTGAGTATTCAATGCCTACATATCAGTTATGTATTCAATTTCATGGAATTTCATCCCATTAGGGACTGAATACCTTAAAGAATTATAAGCTACAAGTATTAACTTACGTGTACTTGGCAATCTACACGTAACCTACGTAAGAAGATACGTGTAGAAATTCGTCATTAACAAAAGTGATGACGTAATGCACAGATTTCTGGTGCTACACGTACACGTACGCGTACACGTTTGTTTGCTAAACCTCTCTAATGTCTTCTTGATTCTGTGAAAATATCATTGATTTTTAAATACAAGAATTGTAAGAGGAATCCTATCTTATGTAGCTCGTACATGTATATGTGGCAAAATAATGTTTCGGATTTTAAATACAATAGATAAAATACTTTTCACCATTAAGATGTTTAAAATTGAAAATTTGGTCTAATTTTAAATGGTTAATACAGGCATTTGAATGCCACTTAGTTATGCAATTGTGTTAACTGATTTAGTCTCCCTTCATGTTGAACACTTGTAAACATAAAGTTAAATGTCTTTAACATGACATTTTTGAAAGGCTTTTGAACTAAACAGGTCCATTAGCTCTTATAGGAGGCAGAGGAATATCAAAATAGCATAAATAGAAGTATGACATCTTGACAAAAAACGAAAACAGTCTATATACTATAGTGACTTTGTTTCCTTTTTAATTTAGGATAAAAACCGATTGATGGAGAGCCTGCGCTGTCAGATTCCAAAGTCATCTCACTTAGCACAGTACATCCGAGATGATAACATTTTTTGCGCTGAATTTAATTTACCTCTCCGTGATCTAGAAACTTGTCTTTTCAACATAGCTTCCCATCAACGATGGAACGAGAACATTCCAAAAGAATGGTCGTTTTTTGAAATAGAAATCAATCAGAAAAAAATCTTAATGAGAATCATGAATATCTGGGAAATAAAATCAACGGCTTCAGAGATAACTGATAGAGGACAGAGCGCTTCCAATGAAGATGAAAATGAAAAACTAGATATGCTGAGATATTATCATGACACTGGAAAAGCTCTATATTTCAAGGAAGATGGTCTGGACGATAAAATAATTATTAATGTGCAATGGTTTATTGACGCCTTCAAACACATCATCACAGACAGACTACATTTTAAAGGAATTCCTGGGACTCAGGAGAACTGGGAAGAATATTACAAAACTGGCAATTTGCGAGACCGACTCCTTCTGGAGATCTGGAAACACAAAGATGAAGAGTTGTGCGAAAAGCTAAAGAAAGAAGGAAAATTAACCGATACAAAAGTCAGAAGTGAAAAAGAATCATATGAGAAAGACAAACGATATCTTCAATGCCACAAGGTATCGCTCCTTATCTTTATGCAAAGACTTGGTTTGCTGGCTATTGGTACAGAATCTCACTATGTTCCGTGCATGAATCGTAAAGAAATTGAAAAAGAACTTTTAAATCTCATCGAGGAATCGGAAAGTAAATCATCTGTCCTTGTTTATGAATTTGATTTTCTGCCATTTTTCTTGTTTTTTCGCCTTGTTATTGCTTGTATGCAAGAAAACGGTTGGAAAGTCCTACGAAATCAAGGAACATCTTGCCTCTACAAAAATGCTGCTTTGTTTTCCTACATACAATACAACATTGTTTTATCCGTCACTGAAGAATCTATACAACTTCAAGTATTTTGCCCGATACAAGGACATTTTTTGGAAACAGAAAAAACATGCTTGATTCAAGGAAGAATAGAAGAGCTGTTAAATGCTTTAGCAGGAACATTTCATAGAGAGATACAGTATGTAAGAGGCTTTAGATGTCGAATGGACAAAGAAAAAATGATTGCCATCGATATAAAGGACCATTTTTTACCTCAAAAAGACATTCCAAACGAAGATCTTAAATTGATGTGTCCTTTGCATTCCGTTAATGATCGGCATATCATTGATACCACTGAACTTACTAGGTATTGGAAATTGTAGAGAAAGACATCCACCAATTTATAAATTATAATTATTTAAAAGAATTACAAAACTTATTGCCTAATAATTTAATTTCAGTTGTAACTCGGCATTTGATTGGTTTAACGGTTTTATCAATTTTGTATAACATAACTTGCCTACGTCACAATGAGTTACGTCAAAAACGAAGTACTTTGCTTGAGTTAACTTTTAAGATATGCCATATTTGAAACCTTTTTCCGAAGGAATAAAAGAAAGAATTGTATCATTGTCTACTTTGAAATTAAATTATAATGAATGATGCTAATTTCAACTTATGTTATACGAAATAACATAACTTGGGGCAGTTTATGCTGTTTTATAAACCGCGATATGGTTGAAAATTATACACCCTATACGTGTTTGAAAAATTCAAATGTTTTTTTTTTTTATTTTTCAAATGTTGTGTATGGTTTGAAAATTTTTTTTGAATTTGAATGCTTAATATTTTTTGTCACTCAACTGAGAATGAAAACATGCTTAGAATGCGCTTCTGTATTGTCGTTTGACAATTTGTGTAATTGATATATCATTAGCAAACAAATCTTCCATTACTTTTCACTAAGAATATGTACACATTTTTTTTTTATTTCTAAGTGATCTAGATTAGCGAAATATGTTCAACAGTGTATTCTTAAATTATTTAATGTGCTTACTTACTATTGTACAGACAGTATTTTCATTAAGGTCAAATTTATATATGTGTGCAATGTTTGAACACGGAACTGAAAACGTAATATGTAATAATAAATGAGCAATTTTTACAACTAGACTAGGAAAAACCTTAATCACAGTTTATGTTCACTGATGTTTTGGTTTTATTTTGTTATTTTGCCCTGTTTGATCAAACATGAAAGAATGCTGCATTTTAGAAATGTGACATAATAAGTAATAATAACATTTCTATTTTAAACTAAGAAAAAGTCCCTCAAGAAATAGATTCGAGAACCTTTGTTAATTTTTATTTTCAAATATTGTATTTAAATATAGCAGGGTAAAATTCATTGAAGACGTTTTTCTCCCAATCTTTGTCAATGATACATCTTGTCTGTTTTATTTGAAAGAAAATTTCACTACAAATTGGTGCCATTCAGCATTTTTTAAGAAGGTATGGTAAAATGTCTAGTTTTTGGTGTCACAAAAAAAAATGGTGATAGTTAAGGAGATGTGAAAAAACGATTTGCAATATCTAACTACATGGTTTTCAGTGTCTCAAACATTACGAATTTTACTTCGTACTAGATATATACTGAAAATGTGTTTGGTCGTCATGTTTTTGTTTTTCAATGTTCTATAGCTTAAGAATTAAAAATCCTCTGCTAACGCACATAAAACGTTTCTTTATTATTTTCCAAAAACAATATATATGCTATTTTTATTAAAAAAAAAATTATCGCATGGCTTGCAGAAAAATTGTGAAAAATAGGAATTTAACATGACAACTTTATAAAGGGATACATGTAAGAGACATTTATTTCATTATGAGTAATCTCTCTTATCAGAGTATCAATACACCTTGAGATTAAGATATAAAGATTTAACTAAAGTATCTCAAATTTTCTATAAAAATGAAACAGATAAATCTCTATGAAACTCCTCTTATCTCACCTGAGCTAAAGGCTTAAGTGAGATTTTCTGATCGAAATTTGTCCGTTGTCTGTCGTTGTTGTTGGCGTCGTCGTTGTCGTCGTCATAAACTTTTCACAATTTCATCTTCTTCTCAAGAACCACTTGGCCAATTTCAACTAAATTTTCCACAAAGTACCCTTGCGTAAAGGGGATTTAGGTTTGTTCCAAAGAAGGGTCACACTCTTTTCAAAGGGAAAATAATTACGAATTAGTGAAAAAATTACTGGCGTATTTTAAAAATCTTCTTAAGAACCACGGGGCCAGGAAAGATGAAACTCATATGGAAGTACCCATATGTAATGTAGATTCAATTTTCCTCAAACCATGACCCCAGGGGGTAGGTTGGGGCCACAGAGGGGTGTCTAATTTTAATGTAGGAATACATACCTTTGGTAATTTAAAAAAAATTCTTATGAAGAACCACTGGGCCAGGAAAGATGACACTCATGTAGAAGCATCTTCTGGTAGTGTTTAGTCAAGTTTGTTCAAATCATGACCCCCAGGAGAAGGGTGGGGCCACAATGGGGTATCAAATTTTAACATAGGAATAAATAGAATTTTTTTATCTTCATCTGAAGAACCTCTAGGCCAGGAAAGATGAAACTCATGTAGAAGTATTCTCTTGTAGAGCAAATTCAAGTTTCTTCAAATCATGACCCCCGGAGGTAGGTTGAGGCAACAATGGGGTATTAAATTTTAACATAGGAATACATAAGAAAATGTTTTAAAATCCTCTTCTCAAGAACAGCAAATCTATGATCAGGGAAATGGAGGAGCCATTACAGTGGATCATTACAAAGGAAAAAAAAGGCTATTTCTATAAAAAAAAAATCGATCTTACAAACAGCAAAGCCATTATGTGTCTCATTCATTCAAAGGCATCCTACGAAGGTGTAGATTTTAGTTTGTTTAAATACCCCAACCCCTCCTTCCACCAAATCAACATTTATATTAAACTTTTCAATACTGAACTGATTTTTGCCATTAGCTAGCCAGTTTTTTTCAGGTAAGCGATGTGCGAGCTGTAATGTGAGGATACAATGTTCATCAATACCGAAGATCTGTATATCAAAAATATTATTTTGTTTACTTTTATCATGTAAAAGAAAAGATATGTTTATGAGTGTGCAAAAAATAGAATTTTTTGTCTTCTCTATCTTTGATTTCACGGAGAGTAAAAATGTAAAGATACACATGGAGTTTTTAGAAGTTAAGGGACATAATTATACTGGTACACTGTATCATCTCAGTTAAACCTCAAATAATAATTTTTTGAACCTTGTAATGAAATTATTGCATATAGTGGCTTAATTGTATGTTGCACTCAAACGAAGTTGGACAGAACTTCAACTGGACACATATAATATGATTCGTTGAAGAGAAATCAATTTAGGAAGATAGTTCGTTCTCATTGAAAGCGACAAAATTAATTACTTTGTTGAACGTTATGGAGCAGCAGTTTGGATGCAATTTGGTATCGCAGTAAGAAAAAACCTGAATAAAAACTAAAACGTTAAAGGAATCAAATAAATATGTCACAAGTAAGTCGTTCATGTGTTTATAAAATGTGCAAGTGGTATTTTAATGACAGAGACTCTATTTCGTACGAGGACAATCTGTGTAGAAACGGTTTATCTGATAAAATCTGATCAAAAACTTTTAAAAATTTGGTACTTGTGAAAGCACAGCTACATGTAAGTGGTAAAAGAAATTAAAACATTGACAAAGGAAAGTATACAACGAGATTAATTGTGAACTGATAAAATAAATTTCAAGTGCTAAAAAAGGTATTTGATAAGTGATTATTGACCTTAACTGTTGAAATGTATAAGGATAGTATTTTAAAGATATTCTTGACGCTATGTTTTGAATGTTATGTATTGTCGTTAAGTATGCTCCGTGGGTACAAAACATATTGACTTTAAAATGTTATAAATCAATTTTCATTGAATCGAATGGAATGAAACTTCACACATCAATAAAACAAGTACTTTTACACATGATATTAAGATTAAATTAAAATTTCTTGAAAGTAATATAATGACGGTTGACATCGTCCACTAAATTCCACAACAACCTTCGTGCATAGCGTGTTCCTGTACATGTAAACAATCTTAAAACACACCACAAGAATATTTATTAGTAGTAAATGAGAGACATCAATAGTACGACAAGAGTTCAAAAAGATATTCGTGAAGTGGTGTAAATCAGATGTGGATACTTTACATTCTGAGAAACTTTTGGAACATTTGAAATCACAATGAGCAACATCAGAACTTACGACTTTGCACCTTTATTCACAACTGTTCCCTGCGACGATTCAAGTCCAGGCTTTCTGGCATCACTGAGAGATGCTTTTTCAAGAAAAATCGATCTCGAATTCACTTTCATTGGTTATTTGCAAAATTGTTCCGATGATACAAATACTTTGAAGTTGATATATAAAAGATACTTGAGTCTCTAATAGACAATACCAGGCAATTTCCAACAATTTACTGGAATTTCAATCGTCACCAATTGCACCCTGTTGTAAGCAGAGCTATTTTTGTATTCATATAAAGCAGAATTTTTTCAAATCTGAAAGGCAGAAAACGCTGGCCATGGCGTTCAACTCAGCAATTAGATTTATTGACGACGTATTATGAATTAAAAATGGTGATTTTCATTTATATTTTGACATGATATATCCTAGTTAACTTGAAATTAAAGATACTACAGAGTTTGATGAATCTGTTGCATATTTGGATCTTTTAATTAATAGAAAAAGACATTAATGCTTATATAACAACGATTCTTTATGATAAGGGTGATGTCTATTACCTTTTTAATCGTCAGCTCCCCTTACTTATGCAGCAATGTATATCTTTGACATCATAAAGTCATATGAAGTTTATATCTCTCAGTTGAATCGATACGGAAGAGAATGTTCTACTTTCAGACAATTTCTAAAGCGAGGTAAGTTATTGATTAACAAGTTGTCAAAGCAAGAATATCAACAGTCTCGTTTAAAGGCATCATTTCGATGATTGATTTTGTCAGCAAATACAATTCATCATTAAGTCACATGCTGAGCGACTTTTTTCATACTGATTGTTAGGCCATTATTTACACACTGAGTTGTTTAGGAATTTATGACAAGGAGCACGTTGGGGTGTGCCACAGGTCGCCAGGGAAAGCTTACTCCTCCATGGAACCCGATCCTACCTCTGATATTTTGGAAGTTTGTTCCCCTCCTAATTTGTAAAGTTTAATGGACTTTTGAGATTGGATACCATTCATTACCTCCAGATGTTTCTTAGGATAAACTGGGAAAATACCGAAGGGTGATCAAAAGGGACTTAAGACAAAAAAAAAATGCTTGACTCTGTAGTACTCGAGCAGCGAACGGCTTTAAAGTTGAACATATATCTTGGAAATTCAAACTTTTAAATTGTCAGTTATTTAACACGTGAACAATAACCAATTTTTTTGTGTAACTATTGATGTCATGAAGTAATGGGGCACCTTAATCCCTGCTTATAATATCTCATAACAAAGCACAAAGGCTATTTTGATTAGTACCATACGACAAAAACAAATGCATTACTTTTAGAAAAAAGTAGACATGATGTACATTTTGATCTGCTAATCATGGAATGCCAGCATGTCTTCTATTTTCTTTGGTACAATGGATTATCATAGTCAGTACAATTATTGTTTCATAAACACCTGACTGAGTCAGGAGATAGAGACGGGTAATTTTGAGCATTTCTCCAAAGAGTGCGCTGTTTTTAGTTGTAACATAATTAACCCAGAGTCATAGTGTGTTTTGATGAGAGTCTATGACTAACTAGCAAATATACTGTAAACAAACTTTTATTCGCGTGTGAAAAATTTTCGCAAAGTTCGCGAGAACCTCGTCATCGCGAATATTTCTCCCCGCGAACCGTTCCTTCAAATGTAAGTGTCTATCAACAGCAGATCCAAGAAGGCTTGATCGCGAAAAATAATCGTTGCGAACTATTATATCCCTGGTAAATCGCGAAATAAAGTCGCCGCAAATAAAATTTGGTTTACAGTATTTACATCCACTGGATATTATGTTCTTTATTTCTATGAAGACCATTGACATTAATTAGTGCATATTAAGCAAGCTGCCTACATCGATTTCTTGAACAGTGGCTGTTCAATAGGTTATGTATACAATGACATATTTTACTTTTATACAATATTTTTGACATATTTAATTTTACTTTGAATGTTTTTTCCTACAATTGTAACAATGAATGATAAAAAATGACTTTCTTTGATTGTTAGTACGCGGGTTATGTGTTTATTTTCTGCAACAGCTGAGACATTCGCAAGTGAGTTAAGGATACGTACGGATGTTTCTATAAAAAAAATCTTAATTAAAAACGCATAAGAGCTATACCTACATAATCCTGTACTAACAGCTAAAGAATATATTTTATCATTTAGCTAAAATTAACAAATTGAGTCCAAAATAACAATTGTTGTTGTAGCTGCAATGTAAAAAAAAATGTTTTGTGAAACGTTATACTCGTACAATCATGTTAGCCTAAAAAAAAAACTTATGATCTCCTATTGTCAACTTTCTATTATACAGTCTAAGATAAAATACTCTCAGCATCTAAGTGTGTCATGGCCTGAAGTGACCAGAGTATATTATAATGTTCTGATAAGAACTTAGGACTTACCTGAACACTCAAAAAATGAATTATAACTGGTTAATTACATTTGTCGTTGTTTGCTTTGCAAATGGTAAGTTAAAAGTCTATCTCTTACACCTTTACCTGCCTTTACAATTATGATAATGCATAGCTATCATAGTTAATCTCAATCTGTATTGCTGGGATTAAAAAGGGTACACCTAAAAGAATTTTGTATGGTTCTTATCAAAAATTAATTTATGTGCGGATCTATAGAATATAAAGGCAATGTTGACGATCAGAACTATAAATCCCGCTCTCGAGCTTTTATTTGTAAAATGCTGACTGGAGTTAATAAACGTGCCTAAAAAATTAACCAAACACGACCTTAGACCGCATGGTGTGGAAAGGAATTACCGCCAAAAGTCTATGTATCTTGTTTATATTCTTATTCTGCCTACTTCTTTCACAAAATTAACCTCTGTCATATTTTTCGACAGATGGGACGAGGGCTTTCACGGGTCATGTTTCAGATGTTATCATTATAGATTTTTCCAGCAGGTATTAATATTTTGTCCTCTTGACTTCGGCCATAGCGTTTGACCTTTTTCTTTTACAAAACCTTTAACATAAGTCATAATTTTTAAACAGTTAGCACTAGACTATAGGGCTTTCAAATTTTATAGTAATATTTCTTATGACATGAACTTCCTTTGGATACCAACAATGCTGAGCTTTGACCCTGACTTTGGATTTTGATTTTCTTTGAAAATATTTAATCTTCATACACTTGACGTCAGAGCTTTTTTTTATAAATTGTATGTTTACTTCTTAGTATAAGGTCTTCCTTATATTCATTGAGAAAAGTGTTCTTGTTGAGTAACAATATTTTCATCTCTTGACTTTGACCTTGGAGGTTGACTAGTATTTGAGACCTTCAACCTTTGCTAAACGGTGTCATACAGGGCATCGGTGTTCCACAAACATTTTGTGTCATTTTTTTTGTGAATTTATCTATTCATTTATTTGAATTTTTCATGTGTGTCAACAAATTAAATTTATGAGTTGGATTTTTCAGTAGTATGGTCGGACGACTGTCCTCCTCACTGGATTAAGCATGGATTTTCTTGTTATCTGTTCATTAAAGATGTTCCCGAGGACTTCATTGAAGCTGGGGTATATACTTGAATCAATGAATGCAATTTCTTAAAAAGAAAAAAAGTCGTAGATACATTTTACTTTTTTATTAGCTTTAGGTATTAAAAAAAATATAACTATATATACTTTATATTACTCTGTTAAACATTTTGGTGTAACGCGACACAAAACAAAAAGATTATTTAAAAAAAAAGAAGAGTAGAATAAGACTCAATGCACTTATTTCGACATTAGGAAGTTAGTTTTTAATAAATGTTTCATACTCAGTTCCACTTCTCTAAAATTTAATTGCGGTTATCATGACTGTTTCTCTGCGAAAAATCTTAATTTTCAGTGTCAAATTATATTGCTTAACTGCAAACAAATCTGAAATGTGTATATTTTAACATATACATTATTTTTGGTCTTATATGCTTGTATAATACAAGATCTTTTCAGTCATTTTGCGAAAGGCGTGGATCCAAGTTGGTGGAAATCGAGACAGTTGACGAAAACAACTTTCTCCGCTCACATATCGTTGGAACAAATCCACAAGGCGAGTTTTTGATTAAGCTAGCATAAAGGGAACAAAAAGCTGAAGGGATACAAATCATTCTACCCACACTTGAAAAGCGGAAGGATATATCGTAATCGGAATGTCCGTCCCTCCGCCCGTCTGTCCGACTGTCACGCTTTGGGGTGCCCATCTCTTATTTGCAACTCCTCTTATAACATTAAGTGAATTTGATGAGATTTTCAAAGAATCTTTATTACACATTGCCATTGCGCATCTGCTATTTTACTTTTAGATCCCACACATATTTTGGGTTTCACATAGCAGAACATGGATACTGTCATTATATTCATATGGAAGGTGCACAGTGGCGGATCCAGAAATTTTGAAAAGGGGGTGCGACCAGTTTGAGGTCAGGGTAGGGACCCAAAGCTACACCAAAAAACATTGATCTATCAAATATTGTGTAATTTTTTGGACTCAAAAGGGGGGCCCGGGCCCCCTGCCCCCCTCTAAATCCGCCAGTGGTGCAGGTATAATTAAAGTGAACTCATCGCTCACAGTACCTCTAATATAATTCTATTTATGATGTGAATTCAAAGGCATCCATCTCAAGAAATATAAATTGCCTTTTCTTTTCATGATATTTGTTTATTATGTCTTTTAACCTTGAAATTCTTTGAATTAAGTTTAGTGAAGAATTCAATGTTAAGTGTATAAGGGTTTGATATACCCATATCTCCCTTTTTAGGGAGGAAATTTTGCAAAATGGTATGTTAGTTTTTTTAACAACCTACATGAATTTGAATTATCAAATCTACATCTATATAGGATTCCATTAAAATTCTTATAAACAAAGATACATAGCGGGTTCAAGTAAATGTTCTATCAAGCCTCTTTCTTTAATCCTCATTAAAATGTTAATAGTAATGACGGAGAAACTTCAGAAGTACAACAATATTTTTGAAAAGTGGTGTAAATCAGATGTAGATACATAGAGATTCAAAGGAACTTTTGGAAAATTTGAAATCACAGTATTTTGCCATAAAGAACAAGAAAAAGTAATAAAGTTAAGGCTTTTTGATACCTTGATCATTTGTAATTTTGTTTGTTTGTTTGTTTGTTTTTTTTTTGGTTAAAAATCCTTCTTATTTAACATACAAGTACTCAAAAGTTATATTAAAAAGATGATAGATATTCTGATTGAAATATCCATGTGGTATTTGAAGACCAGGTTCTCCAACAATCTATTGGAATTCCCAATCGAAACCAATTGTCCTTTTTAGCAGACCTGTTTTTAGTATTCATATGGAGAATTTGTCCAAAATCTTATACGTGAACAGAAGAAAGAAACTTGACGTGGCCTATAGCCGAACATTTAGATATATCAACGAGTTTTTTTTTTTTTCAATTAACAATGTTCACTCTTATTTCAATCGTCAATTAAACAGTCCTTACTTATCAGACCTAAAATTATCAACAGTATACCTTCACCACCGGCATACGCGGTTTATATTTCTCAGTTGATTCGAGGAGCAAGAGTATGATCTACATATAAACATTCAATAAAACTAGGTAAATTCCTGACAAACATGTTGATGAAACAAGAATAGCAGCGGTAGTGTTAAAAGTAACCATTTCCGTAAGTGGTAGATACAATGGCCTTGCCAGCAAATACAATTTATCTTTTCGTCAAACGCTGACTGACGTTTTTTCATAGTTATTGTCAGTCCATTATTTACACACTGAATTGTGAATTGACGTTTTCATCATTTCACAAACATGACAACGAGCAAGTATGACCGGTCAAACAGGGATGCTCACTCTTCCATAGCACCTAATCCCACATATATGATGTTTTTGACCTCCCTGTTCGCTCTGTTCCAATTTTGTTTTATTATTCTTGAATTTGTTTGTTCTCTAAGACGGAAAGGCATTCAGAATTTTGGGGAAGAGTGGAGAGGGATATAATGAGATATTTAAATAGAAAAGGAGGATGGAAAAGTGCATTCCTTGTCCACTACCAACATGAATCATATACGACTTACATGTATCAGATCTATTGCAGAGGGGTACTGGATAGGACTGTCAGACATTGTCTTTGAGGGAGAGTGGGTATGGACATCCACCCAGAATACAGCATCATTTAAGGACTGGTCACCGAACCAACCGGACAACTACCAGAGTCATCAGGACTGTGCCATGTTCTTTACGCCGGATAATTTCCACTGGAACGACCATTTCTGTACAGTTAAGGCTGGATTCATCTGCGAAATGGAGTAAGATGAATATTAGTACATAGACTTTAATTTATGCTTATTGATTTTTTTTACCTCGCTTATTGATTTTTTTTACCTCAAACTCTATTCTGAAATAATTTTTTTCTATCTTGTATACCTGGTATGTATGAACCCCCCCCCCCAAAAAAAAACCACAATAATTCTTTGCGTGCTCATTCATTATATCATTTATCAATCCCAACCTTAGACCTAATATTTTGACAGAAAAAAAAAATGTTCAACCCAAAAAAAACCCCAAAAAACCCAAGGAAGTCTTGGTATTATCCAAAGTATTAACGAGGATATTTAGTGAACATCTGGATATCACTTTGTATGCTCGAACCAAATAAAAAGGATCTTTCTAATTAAAATACACGACTATTTAAGTTATTCTTTCGAATAAATCTTTCGTCACAATTTTTCATAAAAAATCATTTACAAAAGAAAAAAGGACAAAATTGACTTGTATTTATTTTTTTAACCCCTTCTCTACCGCATCGGTCAATATGACCGATAGCGCGTTAAAACACGGCATCGCGATAACAGGACCTCTGTATAATTTCAATAATAGCATTAAGGTATATAAATTATATATCATCTTTTAGGAAATTATCTCTACTTTCAGACCCTGTAAAAATTTTTAGCCTTATTAATCGGTAATGAATAGATTTTACGTTTTGAAGACATTGGTGACTTTTTGAAAATGACGCAATTTTCAAAAGCAAGGAAGAATATCCTGACGATAGGTATATTTTTTCCTGATTAAATCATTTAAATAAAATTAATATATTTAAAAAGGATATTTTCTCTGCTTTTAAAATATGTAAAAATTATTGCTTTTGCTTTTAAATATTTTGTTAAAACAAGAATTTTCTTCCACGCATGTGATTTTTTTGGGTTTTATTCGTAAAATTTGAATTAAACGCAGTTTTACCTTTATTTCTGTGTTGAAATAGGGAAAACAAAATACAGCTGGTAAAAGAAGAGAAAATTTCCATTTCAACAGGCCTTCACTTGTCTCTTTATTTTCGGTATTCTCTGAATTACCATAGTTTGAATTTTGAACCTCCGCGTAATTTTTGTAGAAAATTTGAATGTAGTCAATATTTAACGTCAAGGTCGTTTTCGTTGCGCCTCATTCGGAACAACATGTTTAGTACATGTACCATTATATTAAATAAGATTTAAATAGATGCATTATTTAAAAAAATGATTTAAAATAACAGTATTTATCTTTACAGCTTTAGAGAAATATAGTACATATGTTTTTTTGTTTATTTATGCAATGTGCAATAAGTTTATTCAGTGTTGATAAAAAAAAAATGTTTGATTCCTTAAGGTCTACGTCAAAAAAAAAAATAAAATTTATTGCTGTTTGCTTTATTAAAATATATTCTTAATATAAAATACAATTAAACATATAATGACATGAAATTAAAAAAAAAAACCTTGAAACACAATGATTTAATACAAAATCTCGCATTTACACGACTCATTACGGTATGAGTTGATTTTATTCGAGATTAACACGTGTTTCCGCTGTGGCAGTAAACAACAACAGGCTGTTGAACAGCATGGATTTTCATGATTATTTTACGATGGAGAACACGTCAATTCATCAGATATGACAGGTCTTTTCTTTGGCATAAGATATGAGTAAGTATTGATTGAAAAGTTTAAAAGTATTGTATACAGTGAAACTTTTTCCAAACCGGCCCCCCTGGAAACCGGTTCTCCCTGAACATCGGCCAAATTTATTAGTCCCGGCAAAATTCTTAACATTTCGTTACACATAAACTCTCATAAAACCGGCCACCCCTGAAAACCGGACATCGGCCACTTTTCCAAGAACAAAAGTTAAGAAACATAGGAAATTTCCCCTCATCATACCGGCCACTTTTTGTGATTGCAAGATATTAATTGTCATTGGCCGGAGGGGTAAAAAGGACCGGCCGGAGGTGTGAAAAATAGCGTACCCTCCAGAAGTCAGAGGTGTGATTAACTGAATATGGCTTCATAGGGTTTTCTATTGTTTAACCGTCTTGAAGGGGTAATTATCTTGCCAGTCTACGTAAATGGCCGGTCTAAGTTGTGTACATAATTATGATTAACAAAATTTAAACTTGAATTAATAAAATCTCAAGCAACTTATAAATTTAAATCACAAAATGAAACAATAAATTATCGCACGCCATATTGCATCATCTTTTTTAATACACATAAGCGACCTTCAAATTTGTTACAGATACATAATGCTAAGAAGAAGAAATACTAGTAAAATGTTTACCAAAACACACATTTTTTAATTAAAATAACAGAAGTATTGCTCAGAAATGCTTTAATTATTTACTTAATGACGTAAGCGATACATAGATGCATGCAGTATACTGTAGGCCTATAGAGTTCAGTTAAGGTAAAGGGTCCTGGTTTATTTCTTCGCATATGGTTAATAAAGTAACTTTCCATGTTTTTTCTCTTTTATTTATTAACTTCTTTCTATAAAAATCAACATGTATGACGAATTCATCCTCAATAATATTAATTTATTTTTTAGACCTAAAGAATACATTACGTGTCTGCCGATAATTAATAAAATGTTGACAGATAATTATAACAGACACCAATTATATATTTTTCCTAGCATCTGTATCACATATTAGTTCTGCAATTCTTCAGTATGTCAGATTCTCGGGAAACCGGTCACCCCTCTAGTCCGGCCATTTTATTCAGTCCGGCAGCTGGCCGGTTTAGAGAAGTTTTACTGTAGTACATTGACTGAAATGAAAAGACATTATAGACTACCAAGGACCTATATATATAATTATATACTATAGTAGTAGACTGGACCCTGGCTACACATGTTCATGTGACATGAAGCCGTTCGCTGGTTTGACATCGTCGGTAACCCACGAATGATACTTTTCGGTTCTTTCAAAAAACTCTCACAAAAACTATTTTTTCCGATGACAAAATTGTTAGCAATACGATGTCACTGTTTTCTCAATATGGAATCCGAATACTGTGTTGACTGATCAACAAAATATTTTTGTTCGATGTACTCCGTCCCCTCCGATCCACATTTTTAAGATGGGAGGTAGGTGGTTAATTTTCGTGTGGTTTAAACTGCTGAAAAATTGATAACTGTCGTGAAATCACAGATTTCTTAGCAGTACACATTTGACATGTTTGTTCGCTACACAAGTTTATTGTTATAAAAATTTTCAGTCAAAAAGCATCCTATAGAAAATTATACATCTTTACTTTAAAATGAAACAATTTTAGTAAATTTAAAAAGAAAAATAAAAGTTTACAGTGCTGAAAACATTATTGGCGTGGATAAGTATTATTGCTTCTGAGTTCTCATTGTGTGAAACAGTTACCAATCGGTTATCTTTTTGGCCATAACTGACCTCCTTTATAATTTCATTCAAGAAATAATTGTGTGGTCACTCATTAATAGCCCCCAAACTTTAAAAAAATTGAGTACAAAGTCTCTCAAGGAGACACAATTTGGTGATTGATTTTTACATGCATTGTATTCAGAAGAGTTCAAAGTTTAATATTTCCACTGCAACAAGGTGCGTCTTTTTGCACATGCTGAAATAATAAATCATTTGAGAAAAAATTGTGATAAAATAGTTTAATTAAGCTATTCCGAATAGCTTAATAAAGCTATATAGCTAAATCAAGCTATAAAGCTTAATCAAGACTTTGTGCCGGACCTGTCAGAGTACATCAAACAAATCAATTTTTGTATTGTGGGTCTGAACATCCAAACCGTGTTTTGAGATTATGGATTTGAATAAGTTTGACTTATTTTTGTGTTGTTTTTGAAGTGGCATGGTAAGTTTTCTTGACCACCTCTAAGTACATTCAAAGAAAAATGAAACATGACATAATTAACACAAACACATATTTTTTTTAGCACGTGTAGTGCGCTGGTACCATTTAGGCTTCAGAACTTTCATCTATGAAGACCCACCTGCTAATGGCCACCATGCACAGAAAAGACCATGATGTGGAGGACATATGTGCTTAGTTATAAGTAAGTCAATTTTATTGCAGTCAAAATTCCTCATTGCCACTGGACGGCTATTAGTCAACACTCCCAGGTACATGAGTAGGCGGACTGGTGCAGTGGTTAGAGCCTTTGCCCTATAGTCACAAAGTAAGGAGTTGATCCTTACATCACACGATGAGACACTATAAAAATATCTTATCTTATATTATACTTATATAACCCAATTAAGGTCCCTTGTCGCAGAAGGTGCTAGCATGAAAAAGATCCTTCACAGCTCAATAGCTGTAAGTGCCGAGTATAGAACAAAATTTGCATCTGTCCACCGACAAGTGGTGGCGTCTCCATCTGAGAGAGAAATTCTTGAGAGAGACATTTAATAACATACAAACAAGCCCATATATAAAAACACCTTGTCCCAGGGATTTTTCTTTGAAGTAACAGTTTTCAGTCCAACTTTTCTTAACAACCCTGACAACAGAAACTAAAAAAGGATACTTCATGAATTTGATAAAATAATGGTTAATTATGCTATTTTTTAAAAGAAGAAGGTACAGTTTCAATACAAATAAAGCCCTATATTTTTCTAAAATATGAAAGTGATATAAAAAATTAAAATTAATTCTTTTTGAATCATAGGAATTCTCTGCAGTAATAATACATAAATGGTTTTTCTCATATGACCTCCTAAATGCCAATTGTGACGTCATTAACTTGTGCATTTTCCCGTATTTTCTTAAAAAATTGCAGAAGACCACAATTTTCAGTGGAATTATCTTTCAGAAAACATACTCTGCCACCGTCGCCCGGAAAGATTTTGAGATATGTGATTATTCATAGCCTTTTACATAATATATCCAAAAATTAAAGCGGGCGACGTGGCAGAGTATATTTTCTAAAGGAAAATTAGCAGAAAAACGGGTCATTTTGAAGCTTTTCTGCATTAAACTTAAAAATGTACCAAATTAATGACGTCATATTTTCAAGAAAGGCTCTTTTTCGTACCATATTCTTAAATGATTTATCATATTCATCTACTCAACTATTGTTAAAGCCAATTTCATAACTTTTTAAAAACATTAAATTTTTAGGGCACAATAAAGCCTAAACCGTACCGTCTTCTTTATAATTGATTAACCTTGATTTTTTACTATTAAGCTTGCAATATTTCTGTCATAATACATTGACTTCCCCAAACCATTTAACTACAAGTATGACAAAATATGACATACATAATATAATATATATGATATGCTTTATAAAGACTTTTTAACAATGTTATATCAATTTGCCAATTGAAGATTTCTGTATAAACTGAATTATCTGATAAAACTACATATTCGATTAGAAAAGCTTTTTCAAAACTTTTTTTTTGAAATTTGTTACAGAAGTCGGGACAGAATACATTTAGAAACTGATCATGCCTTGGTCAAATCAAAGGAGTTCCCTCAGTCTTTCAGAGAGATGGCAGAGAGTTCATTCAACATGAAGATGATGTGCACATAATGTAATCTGGAATCTAAAGTTAAAAATAAAAACCTGAAAACTTACTAGCAAATAAGCCTATCTGCTCGTTAATTATTCTTTGCCGGACACTTCACTTTTAGGAATGCTCTTTATTTCTATCAATGATTTAAGTGGTTATTCAAGATCATGTCATGTGATATAAGGAATTCTGACTTTTGACAGCATAAGACAAGGGTTTGTGAGAAGAGTAGCAAATACTAAAGAAATCCTTGGATACTGAAATTCAATCATTGTATGCCACATAAACTGGATGAGTGAAAGATTGTTTCTGAAGTTCTGTTCTTGTCCATCTTTGCTGTCTTTTCATATGCTTATAAAATGACAAAAGTTGTTTTAACAAGTGACCCAGTAAAGACTTGAAAATGTAAAATAATTCTTTTAAGAGAAGCAAAATTGTAAATCTTTTCTTATACAATGTATTCTAGATGACAAAAAATGTGTTTGACTAAGTTTTTGAAAATGACAAAATAAATTCTCTTTCGTGTAATTAAAAAAATGATAATGGTTGCAACACGTTTACCTTAATATGATTTTAATAGTATTTGTCACTAAGATTGAAATACTTGAGAACATATTTTACAAATTTTGTTCCAGTTTACTTAAGTCAGAGATATATTTTTTGAATGACAACCAAGATTTGAATAAAAAAGAAAAAACAAAGTAATTAAAACAAAACAATTCACTTTTGTGATATCTCTGTTGATTTTGTTGTTTACAATTTTATGTGTCAGTTATTGGACAATATGTCCATAATAATTGCAGCATTTCAAATTTGATATATACATACAATTTAAGGCAGATTTCTGTACTGATATGACCTTGACCCCCAAAGAACAAAAATTTCAGGGTCAATACTTAAGACAATTATTTGTTGGATGTTTTATACATTATTTTTGACCTTATATCTTACAAACGATATCACGGAAAACTGTCTAGAATAAGAAGTTAGAAACCTATAAAGCCAAAAAATTGAATATTGTTGTTGCTTAGCAACCATTTAAAGGTCATTTAACACCAATTTGAACAAAAATAATATGTGGATATTGCAATACAGTATGATGCCTTTTAAAGAGTAAATTCAGAATCTTCTTCTTAAGCATCCATTGTTACAAATTTTACCAAGTAAGATGAAAAGTGTTGGGAAAAATTCTAAAATTATGCACTTATTTGACCTTTGACCCCCCAAAAATTGAATCTGATGAGGTCAAACTTTCAAACAATTATCTTATGTATATAATTTCAGTATCATTACCCTACATTTGACTTTACAATGTAATGGAATGCATAAATGTGTGTGGGATGAGCAAAAAACAAGAAATACTGCCTGAAAATTGAAAAGTACTCCGTTGCTTAGCAACCTCTTTAAAGTCATTATTTGCAGAATTGAAAAAAAAAATTATGTGATTAATGTAGTACAGGATAATGCCCTTCTGTGGGTTTATTCTGAATTTCCTATTTCAATGTGTTTCACTGTTAATTTTTAACTTGAAAATTAAAATGTGTCAAAAAATGCAATAAAATTCTGCACTTATTTGACCCTTGACCTCAATTTCCACTAGCAAGGTCAGTCGTGAGGTACCTATATAGTTATGAAATATCATTTCCAGAAAATTCCCTACAAAATGGTATGCATTATACCTAGGTTAATCTTTGAATAAAAAAGTTATAAATTGATTTATAAGGATATGTAAAAAGGTTTGCAAAAACGCTGAAAATGTGCCGGTAGAGAAAGGGTTAAACAAATTTTAACAGAATTGTAATTTTGTATATCTCTTTGTTTTAGGGCAGGTGAACCAATTGATATTGTAGGATAAGGCGAGGAAAATTACTCAAAATTAAACAAGGAAAAGTTGCATGTTTGTTAAAATCATCAGTGTCTGTGCTTTAAGAATTTTGATAATAAAATTGCATGTTCGGATTTTTTTCTTAACTTTTTTCGCTGATTAATGAATGGTTGCACTTACCCTTGTTGTTCCGAGTGCTGTTTCCAGATGTAGGTATTTTCCTTTTTATTTTGTTTAAGTAAATTTAACTGCATGAGCAGATAGTTCTAAGTAAACACATCTTCCATCAATCTGAATGTGAGTGAGGTGACAGAGTGAAATTCTGGTGTAACGTTACACATTGTACACTTTACTCAGAGTAATGAGTAACCTGACACTCTTGGTACCAATTAAGCACCATTATTAACAGACCTAATTTGGTATTCATATAAAGCAGAAGTTTTCAAAAACTTATTCATAAAAGATAAAATTAAAATACTTGCTGTGACCTTAAACTTGATATTTAGATATCCTCCATGGCACCTGATCGGGCTGATCCCACCTCTGCTGTTTCGGGGGTCCGTGAATACTGTTCGTTATCTCCATATCATTCATATATCAAAAACATATTATAAAATTAATTAACAATGATTATATCCATTCATATGTCCACTAGCTTTATATATATTCCAGTGAACTTGAAATAAAGAGTCTTACACATCTGTTTTATACTCGATAGATTACCAGAAAGTTGCCTATGTAGCAATATACTCTTATCACCTGCATACAGAGTTCACACTTCGTTAAAGGTAGGGTTCTTCTCTGGTTTCTGACTAGATGAAACATTCCATGTATATTTGCTTATATGTCTTATGTATTAAGGTGTAAGGGATTTAAAAGACCATATTTTTCTTTCCTCATCAGAATTGTACAACTTTAAATAGAATTATTATACCTCTACCGATTTTTCACTATATAAAAGTAAATCGATATATTTTGCTGATTTCCTGAAAATCACCGTGAATAAACCGATTCCCTGCAAAACCGACTGATTCCCTGCAAAAAAAGTACGTTTTTTTAATGAGCTGATACACACCTATTCGGAACACTTTGCATTTTCTTTAAACTTACGACAAACTTAGATATGTTCCGAATAAACTCATGAATATTCATTATGAATCGAAATGCATTGCGAGTCAACTGGTCCCAGATCTATCAAAAAGAACCAGTTTACTGGTAGCAAACGACAACAACACTGAACATGGCGAGCAGATTTGCGGAACTAGGAGACGACGATTTAGACAAATTACTGGATATGAGGGACAGTAAGAACACTAAACGAATTATAAAAGCATCATTAGAAGTACTGAAAGCATACATGTTAGAGAAAAATATGAATTTTGATGAATGCATCTCGTTTTCTACGGAAGAAATGGACTGTCTCCTAAGGAAATTTTACGCGGAAACCAAGAGAGCTAACAGCGAAGTTTATGCAAAGAAATCTATGATTTCGCTTCGTTATGGACTACAGAAACATTTTTTGAAAACAAGAAAAGAAGATAAAATCAATGACGAAGCTTACAAAACCTCCAACGAAATGTTTAAGGCTGTTCTCGTTAAACTGAAGAAAGATGGTGTCGGTGAATCAAAACAGAAGGAGCCAATTACGCCAGAAGATTTATCCAAGCTATATGACACAGAATTTTCAACAGAAACTCCTACAGCACTACAGAAAAAGACAATATTTGAATACATTTATTATTTCTGTAATAGGGGGCGTGAGAACATTAGGGAACTTCAGAAAGAGGACTTAACCATTTCAACAGATTCCACAGGAAGAGAATATGTCACTGTCAGAGAAAGACAGACAAAGAACCATAGGGGGGATGATTTAATGGACACCTCTGTAAAACAGGGAAGGATGTATGATCGTCCTGGTATGTACAAATTTATTTACAAAATTTTGCTTAATTAAACATGTTATAAATGTGTATCAGTTTAATGTTAAATTTTCGTGCTATTTACTAACAGTATCCATGTAAATAAAACAAATTTTAAAATCTGAAACCTTATTCAATCATCATTCATGATCAATGCAAGTAACCAATTGTAATTTGTGTATACTTGTTTTTTTCAGGAGATCCCAATTGTCCTGTAGCATCGTTTAAGAAATACCTTGGCAAGCTTCATCCTAATAATCCGAACTTCTGGCAGAGGGCAAAGAGAAAATTTGATGAATCTGATGAAACATGGTACGACAATTCCCCAGTTGGGAAAAACGCTCTGTATGCATTTATGGCAAATCTGAGTGCAGAGGCTAAACTCAGTAAACGCTACACTAACCACTGCATTAGAGCAACGAGTATATCAACATTAGACCATCAGGGAATTGAAGCAAGACACATCATGAGTGTGAGTGGCCATAAAAATGAAACATCAATCAAGTCTTATAGTTCCAAATTGAGTGATCAGAAAAAACGCGAAATGTCGGACATTCTTGGTAAAAACATACATTCCTCTAAAACTGTGTCTACAGTGCCATCAACATGTGATCTGCCTACCACCAACGACGCACGTTATCCACAGCTCGACTTCCTTGAATGCGACAAAGTCAAGGAATTGCTTGAAAATGATTTTTCTCTGAATCACGTGCCATGTGATAGTCTTCCTTTGAACACAAGCCTGACAAATACACTCTCGAGTAACACCAACCAGTTCAAATTTTCAAACTGTAATGTAACTTTCAATTTTACAAAGTAAAAAACTCAGACATTTAGACAACGAACTGATTTATTGATTCCTTTTATGAGTCACTTGTTGTATTTTGTTTTATTGTTATTTTTTATTCTGTTGGAATTAAACATTGTTACAGTATTGAATATAACTTTTCAAATGTTTTGTTTGTATCGGTATAATAAAACAGTTAAAGTATATCATTGAGGGAGTCAGCAAGATTCCAGTTCCCCTCGAGCAAGTCTATTTCCCTCGGCGCAAGCGCCTCGGGAAATAGACTTGCTCTTGGGGAACTGGAATCTTGCTGACTCCCTCAATGATATACTTTAACTGTATAATGATAAACTAGCTGTGTTTAAAACTAGCAGGGACTATATTTATGGCGGAATGGTGGCGTATGAAAATATCTTCTTTACTGCCTCTAAAAATTGTAATAGAACGATGAATTTAGTTTTAATTTTTAAACAATTAAAGACTTGAAGAAATTTTCAAATGTAAGTTAAATTAGTTATAAGGGACTAATCTTTCTAAATATGTTCTAAATATTCTAAATATGTTTTTTTCAGGCAAAGTAGAACTATGTAAGCTTTTAAACGCTTCCAACCAAAGAACACATTTGAACCAAATATTCATAAAAAGTACATTTTCTCTCTTTTTAAACGATCAAAACTTTTCGTTTTTGTATCAATTTGTACATTTATAAGACAACTTTATTATATGTGAAAATAAGAAAAAGTTAAATATAGGAAGCATATGAAAATAAGTAATATACCCTGGAAAATTAAGAAAACAGAGAAAATTTGGATTAGCGAATGTCCAGTTTAGTTAAATTATTTATGTAAATTTAGTAATATCATGCTATAAACCTGATGTAATAATATCTTTTATGCAAAAGAAACAATCTTTAAATTTTTGAAATAGAATTTGGCATCACATGATTGGCAACAGTCCTTTTTTTATTCATAAAGTCAAGGAAAAAGATAATGACCTTCACCTAACCTTGCAACTTATATAAAACGGTCAAATTTAATCTCACTGATACTATCACTTACTGATATTGTCATCTTGATTCCGTGAAAGTTCATTAATTTTTAAATACAAGATATATGAGAAGAATCCTACCTTAAGGACAGATGATACAAACAAATTTTATCTTTGGAAGAGACTTAATATCATGTTACAAGTTTAAAAAAGTGGATAAATATTAAATTTTTTTATCCTAAGAACTGGAAAATGAAATAGATTTGGAAAATATTTCAATAAAATTATAAATATTGGATAAAACACACTCAGTAAAGTTTCACATTTGAAAATAAATTTCAGAATATTTTATCTTGGTGCTGAAAGTGTTATATAAACTTAAGAAAAATATACTAAGCCAGGTGAATTAATTTTATGAGGAAAAGCAAAATGGTAAAAATCAGCCCATATGATTTAAGGTGATTTATACTATTTTTTGCTTTTCCTAATAATATTTAGCTGGCTTGGTGTATTTTTCTAAAGTTTATACATTTTTAGCATCAAGCACTAAGATTTGTCAATATTTGTTTTTTTTATTGAAATATTAGTAATGTTTTACAAGTATATTTCATTTTCCAGTTATTGGGAGGAAAGGTTTTAAGATATCCACTTTTCTAAACTTGTGACATGATACGTAGTCTCCTCCAAACACAAAAATTCAGAAAAGTGGATGATTTTTTAAGTAAAATGAATGAGGAAAAACTTATTTTAACCAATTTGATTTTCCTATAATAAAATATTTTACACACTTAGCACCAAGATAACATATTCTGAAAGTTTCCATCTGTAAACCTTTACTGCGTGTGTATTGTCCACATTTGTAATTTATTGAAATATAAAGTCTATTCCATTTTCCACTTCTTAGGAGAAAACATTCTAAGAATAATCCATTTATCTGAACTTGTGACATGATATAAAGCCTCTTCCAAAGACAAATGTTTGTATATCATCTGTCCTTAAGTATAAAAAAATAATTTTATTTTATAAAATGTTTTGCAATAACGACTTGTATTGTCAATTTTCTTTATAATCTTAGAAAAAATGATACCATTGAACATGTACATTGCTGTGTTCTGAAATTTTTGCATTTCTCTGATAAGTATCCTTGCATAATCTGGGACCGACCGAAATAATGCATTGTAAAATTTTCATCGTACTGATCTCAGCTTGCTTCAGAAACAGTATGTTCCCCTTCATGTATATATGCATGTTAATTACAGATCAATCTTTATATTTTGTATTTTTCAGTCATTTTTAATTTCGGGCTAATACAGGATGTGATATGGAAAAGAGTTAACATTATTCTCTCTCTCTCTCTCTCTCTCTTTCTCTCCCTTTTAGTTAATTTGATACAAAAGCATGATCTTTCTTTAACAAATTTCTTAAATGAGATAACATTATTGACAAAGAAGTTGATTAAACAAGAATTTCAACAGCCTTGATTAATGTTATCATTTCCTAAGTTCTATGGCAAAAACAACGGCCTTGTCAGAAAGTACAATTAATCATTTGTTTAGTATATCCCCGCTTTAGTGAAAGCGAGGGGACATTAACCCTCATTCTTCGATCTGTCATATGTTTTGAAAGAGAAAATATATGGATATCATATTACACATGCATATTAACTGTAAGATGTCCTTTCTAAATATATGTTTACTTAACTTGATCATGAATGGCAGATACATCTTTAACATAGCAATCACTGATTGTGGTAACTTCTTGGTTCATTTAAAAAACTCTTGATGTTATACCTGTATCATAGGTTAAATATATATGTTATATTTACACGTTACTGGTTTGTTATCAATTCACATAGCAACCTCCTCTGCACTACATTGATGGAATGTACATATGCATTTTACTATCAAGGGTAATTATATTATATAAATCTTAATTAAAATAATCTTTTTATGAAAGTGAATTATACAGTTGCATGGTCGGGAGACTGTCCTCATCACTGGATTAAGCATTGATTTTCCTGTTACCTGTTCTTAAAAGATGTTCCTGAGGACTTCTTCGAAGCCGGGGTATTTATATATATATGTGTATATTTCCATATCGATCTTATTTTTGTCTCTGTGATAACTCTTTAAAACATAGCGGAGTTAATCTCTCGATAAACTTGTCGGAATGTAAATTAGGCAGGTCGAAAAGTCGGGAGCTTAATGGAGGCCTAATTTGCATGCAAATCTCGTGCGCATTTGTTTCTGTGTCTTACGCTAAGGATGCAAAAAATATCGTGCGGCTGCCTTAATTTGTGTTTTACATCAAATGGAGAGGGCTATGGAAATTGGAAAAAGAGTCCTAGTGTGATTTAAATCTATGGCTACATTTTAGAAATATAGATCTACATTTTTTTCACAATGAAACGGAAATATAAGGAATCACTGTCTAGTTTGTATAGTATGCCAGGGACAACACAATCTAATTAAAATAAGATGTTAGACCCGCTCGCATACTCGCTAAACTACATCCCATAGAGGGTCACATAAGAGGTCAAATTCGGAACCGCTTTAGACTTATTCGCTTCGCCAATATTCGATGATTTTGCAGGTGACGATTTGATTGGTTGATAGAATTTGACCTCTGACGTGACGCTCAATGGGATGTTGTTAGATGTTGTAGTGAGTACGCAAGCAGATCTAACATCTAATTTTAATTAGATTGGGGACATCAATGATCGTGAGAAACATGGGATAATTTATGCATAACGGGCTTCGCCCGTTATGCTAAAATGATTCCATGTTTCCCACTATTGTTGATGCCCCTGGCATACTCTCCTAACTAGACAGTGATTCCTTATATTGCCATTTCATTGTGAAATAAAATTGTAGACTTTGACATTAAAAATGAAGATCAATAGATTAAAATTACACGAGAACTTCCATGCCAATTTCAATAGTCCTCGCACACTGACGTCAAACACAAAGGCAGCTGCGCGAGATTTGCATGCATATTTTGAATCCTTAGCGTCAGACACAGAGACAGATGCGCACGAGATTTGTATGCGTATTAGGCCTCCTTAGCTGCTGACCTATCGACCTGCCTTATTTACATTCCGGTAGAATTATCAAAAAATAAACTCCCCCACTTTCAAACAGTTATCACAGAGAAAAAAATAGAAATGGAAATGTTTCAATTTATCCATTGAATAAAGTCCTTATCGCCGGAAATTCGGAGAAGACATACCACACCTATATCCATACAGTTTTTTTCTTCATAGGTGTGTTAAGTCTTTTTAAACATTGTTTTTCTTATCTGAGATTGTCATAATGATTTATTTTAACAACGTTAAGGGGGATGTACAAGCCATATTGGATCTAGTCTGGTGTAAACTAAGAAATACCAAGAATGCGCTTAAAACTCTACTAAACTAGCTCAAATTTATTCAAAGTGCTAATGCACTAATTACCTACTGTTAGAGACTAAAATTAGTAAACAGATAAGTTTATTTTGTCTTAATTAGAAGAAAAATCAATCATATTAGAACTGCGCAGCTACAGCATTCATGAGATGAAAAACGCATTGAAAATGGAGTTAGTTTGATTCATTGATAATATGGCTACAACCATTTGTTTCGTTTTTTTCTTGTCATTATCCATAATTCTTGAAAATTTGATTTTTCATATGGGTGTCTTCTTGAGGCCATGTGCTTATTTCGTCCGCCATTCCTCTGTCACACAGAGTTCGAATAACAATGATTTTAGAATAAATGCGACCATAATAACACCAAGACAAGAAATTACTAAGTTATAATCATTAGGTTATATTACTTACTACTTTTATTTGTTGCATTGCATCGTCTGATTAATAAAAAAAAACGATTTTAACCTCACTCTTGCAAATCGGGAAAAACTGTTCTGTTTACAACTCGAACTTCCTCGCTAATATTATTCCACTAAGCACATGGTTGGCATGTGCATATATCTGCTATGGATAAATCCGTTTATTACCATGATTATATTTAATTTTTATGGAACAAGTATTGATAATTTGTTGGTTTCTTTAAAACTCAAGAAAAAAAGATAAAAATGCCCAAACATATGTGTTTATGGTGGGTCTTTTTTCTGTGGCGATAGAAGTTATTTTCAAATGGGGCACTGTAAGGAGGATGCTTAGCATTTTATTTGAAAATGTTAAACAATACGCAGTGCATGAAAAATAAATTGTAATTACATGTCTTACATTCGAAAGGTCGGTACATATGTCTATTTTGTTTATAAGTTAGATAGAAAAAAATAGAGCACATACAGCATCCTTCCGGGCTTTAGTCCTGGAACCTTCCACTGTATCACCACGATTAGACGATCCCCTCAGCTTAGTGCATGTACCCAATGTCCAGTACCAATATACTGATACAATGATGCATATCAATAAGTCACATGTTTCATTACATATGTTTGGCAATACCAGTATGTTTGTTTGACTATTCATTCTCAATATAAAAATAATCAAAAAGTATTAAGTATAATGGTTACGAGCTTACAAAAGTCAAAACAAATCAATGCCAATATGGCGCATCTTACTTTCAACTTCCGGTCATTCACTTCCGCCCAGACATTTAAACCAAAGTTTAAATGGACAACTTTTTCTACACAAAATAATAAACTGAGTACAAGAAAAATAGTGAAAATTAAACAATAAGAACGTTATCGATATAATACAACAGCCACTCGAACACTCTCGCTAACCGTCACACCTGAGTGAACTATAGGTAAACTGGTGAGAGCTGGCCAAGTTCAGAAATAAGAACAAAGTTGTACTCAATAATAAATTTGCATAAAAACTGTATACAAAGCAAACTAGATGCTGTCATGAGACAGTAATACCCGCACTAAGGTGTTTGCCTCTAAATGCACACTTCTTCATATTGGGCTTTACCACGGAAAAAGTCAATATAATTCAATAATTTACATAATACATGTATTCTTCAAATTGAGCATAATATGCTCAGGTGACCATGTAGCTGCAGATCTGCAGCGTTATGGTTTTATATATTTGTCTTTGACCATAACGCTACAGATCCCCATATGCAAAAAAGGTGCAATTTACGGCGCAATATTTTTTTGCGCACTTTTGGGCAGAATTTCTCCATTTTCTAGCATTGGTCAATCAACTACCTTTCATTCCCTAATTTTAGACACATTCTGTAGTCAAAATGTATATTTTGTCCACCTCTCAGCCATTTATAGTCATCTCTACAGGCAATAAACCCGCTTGATTTGAATTTTATGCAATCTAACAAATAATTTTAATCAAGCGAGTTTATCTCGTGTAGAGACGAATATAAAACGTTTGGAGATGGATAAAATATACAGATTAGTTAAATAATGTGCCTAGAATTAGGGGGTGAAAGGTAGTAAATTGACCGATGCTGGAAAGTGGAGAAATTCTCCCCAGAAGTGCGCAAAAAAATATTGCACCGTAAATTGCACCTTTTTTGCATTACAGGATCTGTAGCTTTATGGTCAAAGACTAATATATAAAACCATAACGCTATACAGATCTGCAGCTAGTGACCATGTTACCCATGGGCCTCCATCTTATAGGTATTTCATATTCTTTATTCATTACCAGTCGGAAATTAGACAACAGAATTAAATTAATGATGTAAATTAGGTTTGATAAGGGGGGGGGGGGGTGGCACATAATTGGAACTTTTAAATATATTTTCTCATATAGATTAACAACAAATAATATTATTCAAATTAGTGTAAAGCGTTTTTGATGAATTTTTCAAAATGTGCAAAGTTTATTTATATTTGATTAGGCAGAAACTTCTTGAAAGCTGCCATATACACAATCAATTTAGTCAACCCCGACCCCTCTGCCATCAACACACACACACAAACACACCTTATTTGCCTGTTTTTGGAAATAGGCCTAGATGGCAAAGTTAAAATAAAACATGTTTTGTAAATGATAATTTTCAATTTGTTCTTACACTATACATGTATCTGAACACCTGCATCACACTGGGCTTGCGTCACGTACCCAACTTAAGTACTAGTTTTACCACTGGCATTATCATTTTAGATTTCACTGCACGTACAGTAGGCTACTAGTGTGCATCATTGCATATATGTCAGTAGGAATTATTTTATTTTGTGTTTTAACTGGATTATATTTCATGAAGATAACAGTGCCTAAATAATGACAATCGGTAAGTACAAGTTTTGGTACAGATTTGGGTAAAATAGTCTGAAATGCAAACGGTTAGGTTCAGCATCGGATGACCTTTGATCCTTTAAACTTACAATAGACGAATTTCACAATCTGAAGAGTTATCCCCCGTTATCAACGTTACATTCAGTTACAAGATCAGAATTTTTTTTCTGGGAGGGAGGTGGGGGAGGGGGGGTTTTCCAGACCAGAATTAGCCTGGTTCCCTGTCCCTGTTTTGCTTTATATACTCCGCGTCACTAGGGCCAGGTGGAGTACAATGGAATCTACCTGGCTCTCCTGCCTTGGCAAGGATGAGACAGGGGACCAGGCTAGACCAGAATTTCCCGAGAAGCAAAAAAAAAAAAGAAGTTATGGTTGGGTCTGTTTTCTAGGGTGGAGGGACACTTAGGGCATCCAAAGTCATTTTTATTTCCTCCAGTATATATTATAGTCCTGCAAATTCCAAGGGGGGGGGGGGTGTTGAGGGGGGGATCTCCCAATCCACTTCCCTGTCCCTGTAATGACAAATGATCATGTGACTCCTAAATAGTAGGAAACTTTTTCCATTTCACTATATATAATTTTGTTTCTTGTGTTATTATGTTATGTAAATTTAATGGTATAAAGGTTATGAACCCCTAGAGTTCATCCCCACTTTCCTAATGAGCTGAAATGTTCACAATATGACTGCATTTAATTGAATAAAAGTGCATCAATGATAAGATTACTTGACATTTTATTCATGAATTTGTGTCAACCTATCTTCCTAGAATTAGGAATGAAAATCATTCAGAGACGGACCACATTAAACTATTTGTATAAACATTTTTTTTAAATGTAAAAACAAGTAGTAGTTTGCATACATGAACATTGAACAGGGGTCTGGGAAGCGGTGAGGGGAAGGATCGAGTTAATATTTCTTTATATACGTCTTAATGGTTGAAAACTCCTAAAATGAATGTTGACCTCAAATCTAACTTGTCCTCATTATTTTTCAAGTGGTGGTGTCTCCATATGAGTGAAAAATACCTGAGAGGGATGTTTAACAACAAACAAAATGACACAAAAACACAATATTGATTTGCGTTAAGAAATATGCAGGGGATTTTTTCCATCATAAATCTTCTTCTCAAGAACAGCAAGGGCATTATTGTCCCCCATTTTGGGGAAAGGGAGGGGACATTAAATCTCATTTGTCTGTCAGTCTGTCCATCTTATTTACAGCTAGTATGTGCATCTGTCACAATAAATTTAACCTTGGTCATAACTTTTGAATAATAAGAGATTGTGCTTTCATATTTGACATGTGCATTACCACAAAACTTTCTAAATACACTATGATTTTTTAACCGAAGTGAGACCTTGACCTTAAAGTTTTACCTACTTTCCAAAAAATAACATTTTAAATTGATCATTTTGAAAGAGAAAACAAAGGGCATTCAAATTATACATGTTTATTACATCTGAAAAGACTTTTCAAAATATATCATGACTTTTGACTCTCTGACCTTGACCTAGAAGTTTAACCTACTTTTCAAAAATATTATATTGTATATATAACTTTTGATTCAAAAGAGATGGGACTTTCATATTTGACATGTACATTACCTGCAACAAAATGTTTCAGAGCATGCTATGATTTTTCCCCTTTGACCCAATTTTCAAAAATTGATATATGATAGGGGTGCATATTTGACACACAATCTGCCATAAATTATGGCATCCCATTCACTAAAACACAGAAAGCAGAGGACTACAATTCTTTGAATTTGCTTGTATAATCTTGATAGATGGAAACATCCTCATATAATGTAGATTCAAGTTTTTTATGCCACACCATGATTAGGAATACATACATGTATAGTTTTTGTCATGTCCGTCCTCCACCCTTCCATCTGTCTTTCCATCGGGCTCAAAGAAACTTTCTAGATATTTTTATCAAAGTTCATATGTTGATGCATACTGATGTAAATATCCACCGGCAGCAATATTTTTTGACTTTGACTTTTCCTTTGACCTTCACATAACTTTTCTTTAAATTAGTGTTTAGCTTTATTTTAAAGAAACCGTTCAAGTTGTGTAATGAAACTGCACATGATCATACATACTGATGTAAGCTTTACAATGCTTCACTCTTTTTTACCTTGACCATTCCTGTGACCTTGACCTCACTTTTCTAAAATTAATGTCTAGAGCAGTTTTGAATAAACAATTCAAGATATATTTATCAAACTTCATATGCTGATACATACTGCGGAGAGCTATTAATACATCAACTCATTTTGACCTTGTATTTTCCTTTGACCTTGACCTCACTTTTTAAATTATGTGTTTATCTAAGTTTTAAATAAACCATTAATTATAGTTTTATCAAACTTCATATGCTAATAGTAAATTCATACTGATGTAAGCTTTTCAACTGCAACAACATTTTGGCTCAAACCTTTCCTTTGACCTCTCTTTTTTTTTTAGAAAAGGTGTTAAGCTCAGCTTCATTAAATCATTCAAGATATTTTTATCAAACATAATATGCTGATATGTATTAGTGAAGCTACTCACCTGCATCAAAAACTTCACCTTGCACATTCCTGTGACCTTGACCTCCATCCTTTTTAATTTGTATTTCGCTTAGTTTTAAAGAAATGATTTAAGACATTTTTAAAACGTGATATTTCGACCCCCATTTGACTCCCCAGGGCAAAATCAAAATTCCAAAACCCTGCTGCACATCAACATGACACTACCAACCATCTCCTAAAAGTTGATTAGGCTACTGTGTAAAATGTAAGAGGAGTTCAGGGAAGACGGGGCTTTTTGCATAAAAAACGTGATATTTCGACCCCCATTTGACTCCCCAGGGCAAAATCAAAATTCCAAAACCCTGCTGTACATCAACATGACACTACCAACCATCTCCTAAAAGTTGATTAGGCTACTGTGTAAAATGTAAGAGGAGTTCAGGGAAGACGGGGCTTTTTGCATAAAAAACGTCATTTTTCGACCCCCATTTGACCCCCCGGGGCAAAATCAAAATTCCGAAACCTTACTGCACATCTACATGACACCACCAACCATCTCCCAAAAGATGATTAGCCTACTGTGTAAAATGTAAGAGGAGTTCAGGGAAGACGGGGCTTTTTGCATAAAAAACGTGATATTTCGACCCCCATTTGACCCCCCGGGGCAAAATCAAAATTCCGAAACCTTACTGCACATCTACATGACACCACCAACCATCTCCCAAAAGATGATTAGCCTACTGTGTAAAATGTAAGAGGAGTTCAGGGAAGGCGGGGCTTTTTTTATTAAAAACGTCATTTTTCGACCCCCATTTGACCCCCCGGGGCAAAATCAAAATTCCGAAACCTTACTGCACATCTACATGACACCACCAACCATCTCCCAAAAGATGATTAGCCTACTGTGTAAAATGTAAGAGGAGTTCAGGGAAGACGGGGCTTTTTTTATTAAAAACGTCATTTTTCGACCCCCATTTGACCCCCCGGGGCAAAATCAAAATTCCGAAACCTTACTGCACATCTACATGACACCACCAACCATCTCCCAAAAGATGATTAGCCTACTGTGTAAAATGTAAGAGGAGTTCAAGGAAGACGGGGCTTTTTGCATAAAAAACATCATTTTTCGACCCCCATTTGACCCCCTGGGGCAAATTCAAAATTCCGAAACCTTACTGCACATCTACATGACACCACCAACCATCTCCCAAAAGATGATTAGCCTACTGTGTAAAATGTAAGAGGAGTTCAGGGAAGACGGGGCTTTTTGCATAAAAAACGTCATTTTTCGACCCCCATTTGACCCCCCGGGGCAAAATCAAAATTCCGAAACCTTACTGCACATCTACATGACACCACCAACCATATCCCAAAAGATGATTAGCCTACTGTGTAAAATGTAAGAGGAGTTCAGGGAAGACGGGGCTTTTTGCATAAAAAACGTGATATTTCGACCCCCATTTGACCCCCCGGGGCAAAATCAAAATTCCGAAACCTTACTGCACATCTACATGACACCACCAACCATCTCCCAAAAGATGATTAGCCTACTGTGTAAAATGTAAGAGGAGTTCAGGGAAGAAAAGTGTGACAGACGGACGGACGGACGGACGGACGGACGGACGGACGGACATGAGTAACAACAATATACCCGAACTTTCTTTAGAAAGTGCGGGTATAATAATATCATATTGCATGTGTAAATACTCACCACGGACCTGTCTCCGTGCCAGTGTCAAAATATTGCTTGTACTGCTGCTATGTACATATACTAGCTGCTTCGAATTAGAAACGTGTCAGCAGCTACGTTTCTCTGCCGGGAATGACCAGGCCTCAATTGTTCTGGTCGGCTTAGCTATCTTGCAAGGACTTATGGGTATAATAAGCATAGGGACAAAACGCGGGGAATTCAAATTATATACGCAGGTGCAATAGTGATTGTTACACACCTCCCCCTTAATGAAAAAATGGTAACATTTTTTTTTTCAAACAACAATCACTACCAACTTACAATTTTGAAATAACTGAACGTATTTACAAAATTCTGAATACAATCCTGACTAATTTCTTCTTAGCTGATTATTGGCGACTAAGGTAATCTGCAGCAACGTTTTGGCTTCCCTTTATAGCTTCTATCCGGAACCGATAAGATTGTAATTGTAGAGCCCAGCGCATTCATTTCGAGTTCTCTGTTTTGGACTTGTTAAGGTATGTTAATGGCTGATGGTCAGTCTCCAAAACAAACTCACGTCCATATAGATATTGATGGAAGTTCTGAATTCCCCATACTACTGCTAAGCATTCCTTCTCTATAACAGCGTATGATCTCTCTCTAGGTTGCAGTTTTCTGCTTGTGTAAGCTACTAGAAGCTTCTCTCCATGTTCTTCTTGCAAAAGAACTGCTCCTAGCCCGTCATCTGCAGCATCTGTTCGTAAGATAAATATTTCACTGAAGTCTGGAAGTTTCAGAATTGGTTCTGAGGATAACATCTGTTTCAGTGTATCGAATGAACGTTGCTGAATGTCTGTCCAAATTACTTTGTTGGGTTGTCCTTTCTTTGTCAAATCTGACAGTGGGACGGCAATCGCTGAAAAATTTGGCATGAATCTTCTGTAGAATCCTGCCAACCCAAAAAGCGATCTAACCTGCTTCTTTGTCATGGGCACTGGAGCATTACGAATAGCTTCTATCTTGTTTCAATCTGGTTTCAGTCTTTGGTCACCTACTATGTGTCCTAAACAGTCTATCTGATCATATCCTATGAAACACTTAGACGGTCGCGCTTTAAGTCCTGCTTTCCTAAGTCTGGTTAATAACTCTCTCAGTGACCTCAGATGTTCCTCCCAAGTATCTGAGTACACGATAATATCGTCTATGAAGTTGTCAACCCCCACCATGCCGTGTAGAAATTTCCTCATGAGTCGGCTAAACGTCGCCGGGGCATTCACTAATCCGAATGGCATTGTACGAAATTGATACACATGTACAAACCAGACGGTGTTGAAAAGGCTGTGAGAGCTTTACTATCTTCTTCCAGTATCTTGCCAGTATCCTTTACTCAAATCCAATTTCGAAACAAACTTCTTCCCTGCCATCTTTGAAAATATACTCTCTGTTTTCGGCATAGGCTCGGCGTCAAAGACTGTAACAGAGTTAAGTCTACGAAAGTCTATGCAGAATCTGTTGGCTCCGTCCTTTTTCCTAGCTATGACACCCGGTGATGAATATGGTGAGACAGATGGTTCTATTATTTTCAACTGTAACATCTTTTCCACTTCTTCCTTTATGAAACCCTCGGTATTGAAAAGAATAGGATACTGCTTCACCCGTATTGGATTTGATGATGTCAGTTCAATCTTATGCTTAACTAGTATAGTCATTCCTGGAACGTCAGTGAGAACATCAGCATACGATTCGCACAAAGATTTCACTCACTCTAGTTTATCAGCTTCCATTCCTTCATTGAAACATACATCTGACACTCTTTCTGTTTGAGTATCTGTCGGTAACATCATTTAATTCTGCTCATCCCGTGTTCCCTCTTCACTGAAGTCAATAAGTGATATGGCGCAAGTCGTAAGAACTCCACAGTGTATTTCCTCACGAGAAATGTACTGTTTCAACGAATTGGCGTGAAGTGTCTTTACTTTACTTCCCATCTCAACTTTGTCATCCATATCGCCAACTTTCTGCACAACTTTATATGGTCCTCGCCATTGCATCAAGAGTTTATTTGACTTTGTCGGAAGTAGAACAAGTACTTGGTCACCAACTTTCATCCTACGATCCCTTGTTCTCTTATTGTAATGTTTTCTCTGATGCCTCCTTGCTTTTTCCAGTTGTTGATGAGCAATTTTACATGTCTCTTTAAGTTTCTCCCTTAAGTCTAGTATATATTGGTAAGTAGTCTTCACCTCACTGTCTGGAATGTCCTTGGTCTACAGTTTATTGAGTATCATCATCGGACCACGCACCGATCGACCATAGAGTAGCTCAAAGGGTGAAAATCCAAGGCTCTCTTGAGGTATCTCTCGATAAGCGAAGAGAAGTGCGTTGAGGTACTTATCCCAGTCTCTTGGGCGTTCAGCACACATTCGCTTCAACATCTGCTTTAACGTACCGTTAAATTTTTCAACAAGGCCGTTGCACATCGGATGATTTGGCGTTGTAGTAAGGCGTTTGAGTGATATCCATCGGCTAACTCCCTTCATAACTTCAGATGAAAACTGCGATCCATGGTCTGTAAGCATTTCCGATGGAACACCAACTCTGCTGAAAACGTCTACAAGCGCCTCTGCAACTCGTTCCGTTTCTATTCCTTTAAGTGCCACAGCTTCAGGATATCTGGTCGCATTGTCTATGATAGTGAGGATATATCGATTTCCTCTGTCCGTGACTGGCTGAAGCGGACCAACAATATCCACAGCTATGCGTTGAAATGGTTCTGATATCATGGGCATTTGTCCAAGAGGAACTGTAGGTACTCTTCCCTTAGGTATTGTTCGTTGGCATACGTCACACGAACGTCAAAATGGCCTGACATCTGCTTGTACTCCTGGCCAAAAGAATTCTGCTTGTATTCTGTCTGTAGCCAAATGTCCTGCCATAAGACATTCATGAGCCATCTTCATAACCATTGGTCTATACTTCTTCGGAACCATCAACTGTCGATACGTCTTTCCATTTGACACTTTTGGACTTTTGAATTCTCTGTAGAGTAATTGCTTACGTATAAACATCCTGGTTGAACCTCCATCACCGAGCTCTTTTACTGTCCCTTGCTCAGCAATGTCCCAACTCTTGCTTAGCGAATCATCTTTCGTCTGTGCACTTAACATCTCATCACGTGATACATCTTGTAAAGTTTCAGGAACCCTCAATGGTTTATAAGGCAACTGCTTCCTTTTCTGCTGACTGCGTGTCTCAACAGAAAATGAAGGTTTAGAAGTTTTCATCCAATGAATATACGGGTTATCTAGTTTCCGAACACCATCAGAATTCCCAAGAATCAGATCAAACATCGGTGTTTCAAAGCATGAGACTTCGATTGTTCCAGTAAAATATGGTGGGTCAACTTCAACTATCGCAACATCTGCATCTATTACGCTTCTGTCAGCAGGCATGCATTTGTGAGTTTTTCCAGTCAGTTGATTTGACGTTTTCGAATCACCGCACCACGACATCCAGTATCTCTTAACACTGTAACAAGTTTATCGCCAAAACATCCGTTCACAATTGGCATCACTCCATCATCAACTAAATTAATGTCACTTTGCGGCTTATGTACACAAACATGAGAGGAGTCGTGTTCTTTTCCTTGTGAAAAGCGACGTCCATTTCTGTTGAATCCCTGTTGTGGTTTCTGTGGTCTATCAGATTTTTCCTGTGTGTTTGTCTTAATTGCTAGGGACTTCCTCAATGGGCAATCAAACTGCTTGTGTCCATATTTATCACAATTAAAATACTTGATTCCACCACTTGTTTTGGTTCCTTCACTAGAACTTGGAAAAGATAATTGCTTTCCAAAGGAAAGTTTCTTGTCAAAGATCAGTCTTTGTGAACAAGGTGCTCTCGCCTCAACATACTGATCAGCATATCTGGCCATATTATGGATAGAAGGAGGAATTCGCTCCTTCAAGAATTAGGAAAGTGCTTTGTTACAACACAAAATGAATTGTTCACGTAACATCAAGTCTTTGAGTCCTTCATAAGTCTTAACTGTTTTCGATAACTCCATCCATCGTTCTATGTAACTTTCAAGTCTAGTTGAAAACTGAATAAAGGTTTCACTACCATCAGGTTTTGAAGATCTGAATTTCTTTCTAAATGCATCCTCAGTCATGTTAAAGCGTTTCATCAGTGCATGGTCATCAGCTTAGTGCATGTACCCAATATCCAATACCAATATCCTCAACGCTACAATGATGCATATTAATAAGTCACATGTTTCACTACATATGTTTGGCAATACCACAATATATGTTTGGCTATTCATTCTCAATATAAAAATAATCAAAAAGCATTAAGTATAATTGTTACCAGCTAACAAAAGTCAAAACAAATTAATGCAAATATGGCGCATCTTACTTTCAACTTCCGGTCATTCACTTCCGCCCAGACATTTAAACCAAAATTTAAATGGACAAAATATTCTACAGAAAGTAGCAAAACTGAGTACAAGAAAATAGTGAACATTAAACAATAAGAGCTTTTAAACGTTATCGAATAATACAACAGCCACTCGAACATTCTCGCTAACCGTCACACCTGAGTGAACAAGAGGTAAAATGGTGAGAGCTGGCAAAGTTCAGAAATAAGAACGAAGTTGTTCTCAATAATAAATTTGCATAAAAACTATATACAAAGCAAATAATATCATATTAAATACTTACCACGGACCTGTCTCCGTGCCAGTGTCAAAATATTGCATATACTGCTGCTATGTACATATACTAGCTGCTTCGAATTAGAAACGTGTCAGCAGCTACGTTTCTCTGCCGGGAATGACCAGGCCTCAATTGTTCTGGTCGGCTTAGCTATCTTGCAAGGACTCGTGGGTATAATAAGCATAGGGACAAAACGCGGGAAATACAAATTATATACGCAAGTGCAATAGTGATTGTTACACTGAGAGCTTCCCTGCTTCCCCCTTGGTCTCCATCTATAAACCGTCCCCCTTCGGGCTAGACCTATTTTTGTTTTTGTTTTGTTCAAGATTTTCATATCCGCTACCGGTATGTGTCCATTCATTCTTACTAAGGTATATTCAATTGATTTAGATGAAGGATTGGTAGATATTTCTGATAGAATTCTGGTCCTGGAATGGTAGAACAAATTACAAATTCCATTTTTTCGAAAGGGGGGGGGGGTCAACCAAAAAAAAAAAAACTTCGCCCGAAAAAAAACTGAAGAAGCCAAAACAAATTGTCCACTCCAAGCCCGAAAATCCTATTTCGGGGAGGGGGGGTACAACTTCGATCAGTCCTAATTTTTTTGACAAATATACTCCATTACCCTCAGCGGACTATACTTCAACAAAAAGTGGGGATGGGACTGTTCTTTCAATGAACATTACATTTTCTATGGTAAAGTTATGTCTGGGAAAAGAGGGGGGCTGATATTTTGTGCCTGTAATTCTTCCAAATCAATCAGGACCCCCTCTCTTACCTGTCATAAAGACACGGTCGATAACTTTCATTTTATACCAGATATACAGCTTTGAGATAATGTAAATGTATTTTTACATCAGGTAATGCACTTTTCCTTAAGATCACATAAGAAAGAGTTGACATAAAGTAATTATATATCCACATCACGGAATGGAGTTTTACATAATGTGATGAAGTGTTGATATAATAAAGATATGTTCACACTAACATAAAGGTAAGATGTGTTCACCTCATATCAGGATGCTCTCGCCGTAAAATAAAGATAAAAAATAAAGATAAATCCATATCTTGTATTGCTTTGATATACATGTAATAGAAAAATACACTCTCAAAAAGGAATGGAATTTTGACTTCATTTCTTTTCATTTTTTTTTTTCAGGTAGAAATATCACAGAATGTCATGATTAACAAATTAAAACATAACTGATTAGCATACTACTAGAAAAAAGAAATACACAAACATTAACTCAACAGTATGCTAATTAAGGAAGATCAATTTAACATATATATGTAATTATTATTAAATACATTGCATGACATACAGTTGATAGATTTTATCTAAGGATAGCCCATAAAAGCCTTATTAAAAAGCTTATTTCCAATGGGGTCCTCAAATAACAACCATGTTAGTAACAAAAAATTACAAAATTACATAAACATTGGAATTTAGGCAGGTACTTTTACGAGTATAGCATAAAGCTTTGAAAAATAACATGTTTACAGCAGCATATTTTGTCTGGATAATTATTACAAAATGCTTATGATATTAATATAATAAATAAACAATAAAAATTAGACAAGCTTTTTATGTAGTAACACTAGCATTTGTAGATAAAAAAAAAAGATTTTACAGCTTTCTTAAAACTTTGTTTTGTTTTCACCTCTTTAATTAATCTCCAGTGGCAATGTATTCCAATCTTTGACTGCATTGTAGAAAAAACATGAAGACTCTTTCCCTTTTATCTTTGGTATAATAAAATTCTTATTTGTTGCACTTCTTGTGATATTATTATTTAAAACAAATTGTTCATGGAGGTAAGCTGGTGCATTACCATGATATATATTAAAAACACGATTTAATCTCAATTGTTTAGCTCTATCCTCCACTCTTAACATATTTAGAGAGTTTAAAATAGTGTTAGAAATACTCTCTCTAGGACTAAGGTTTAAAATGAACCGTACTACTTTGTTCTGGGTTACTTGTAATCTGTATTTCAGTTGCTTGTTTATTCCACAATACCAAGAAGAACTGGCATAGTCAAAATAAAATTGTATCAAGGCAGAACATAGGGTCTTTCTAGAATGTGTACTAAGACAGGATGCATTTCTATATAAAAACTGAAGTCTAGCATTAACTTTTTGTATGATACTTAAAACAATATTTTCACATGGAAAAAAATTGTCAATACAGATTCCTAAATATTTAACACAATCAGAACCTTTAATAATATGACCATTACACACAATTTAAAATCTGTGATCCTTGTAAGCTTTCTTGGAGGACCAAATAAAATAGATTCTGTCTTACCTAAATGGAGTGACAATCTATTGTCAACTAACCAAGAAGAACATTTGTCAAGAACAATATGCCCAGTTTTTGAGCAATAATAACAGGATCTCTGTGTGCATAAAAAATGGCACTGTCATCTGCATATAAAATTAATTTACAGTCATCATCAATACTGACAGTCATATCATTGACATATATTAAAAATAAAAGAGGTCCTAACATGCTGCCTTGAGGAACACCACAATTTACAGTATTAAAGTCTGAAGAAGTATTGTTGACATGAGCTTGTTGTTGTCTACAAGACAGATAAGATGCCACGACATTCTATATCATTATACTTTTTCTTGTTTTTCCTCTACCAAATAAGATCATTGGATGAGCCTAATTCACTAGAAATCGTAAAAAAAAATGGGCTAGTCACCGTTAGTAATCCAGTAAACTCTCACTGAGCCAAAAGCCAATTCCTTATTATCCGTAATCCTCTAAATTTACCTTTGCATTGGTATGATACATTGATGGACCTTACCCTCCCATGAGTTTGTACAGTAAGCTAATATCTCATTTGAAATCACACTTTCTAAATATTTTAAAGTTTACGTTTGTATCAGTAATATAAAAGTAGTTAAAAGTAGATAATTGAATGAGATTCAAGTTCCTCTCGACCAGGAATATTCCCCTCAGTTTTGCCTCGGGAGATTGGACTTATATTTGGGAATCTGATTCTTGTAAACTCCCTCAATGTTATACTTAAAGTATAAATTAACGTCCTACAAGTACAAAATTCACAGATTTACATTGTTATTTTATCATTGTATTCAATGATGGATGATTCCATTATATTTACATGAATAAAAGTTCCAGTGATAAAATTATTTAAAAGAGTATGAGAAACTGTTATTGCAAATATCATCATTTCGTTTTAGTCGATGGCCAGTGGTCGTCATTCGTTCCATATTGAACCTGGAGTAAATGTTCCTCTTCTTCTTACAATGGAACCAGGACACGTGTTAGAATCCGCAGTTGTTCTGAACCAGCTCCAATGTATTGCAGAAAACCATGTGATGGTCAGGTCATGACCATGGAAACAATGGCATGTAATTTGAAACCGTGTGTTTGTAAGATTTTGAAGTTTCATATTCATACATTTTATGATTCAAAATTTAAAATTTGATTTTCAGAAAAAAATATTCTTTGCAACAAATTTCAGAGTATGCGTGTTTATAATTTGACTGTGTTTTATCACTAAGTATACAACGGTTAATTTAAAAAAAAAAAATCTTTCCGATTTTCAATTGTTTAAAATTTCACAGTACTGTAGAAAATATTTAAAGAAGGGATAAAAAAAACAAGTTAACTCATGAAAAAAGGACTGTTTCTTATTCTCTATTCAGTCTTACGAATTGCGTATTTTTTTTTGTAAAGCATGTACAAAAAGGTACCAAGAGTCAGGATCGATGCGTTCCATTCAATATAGATCTGCGCTTGTATATTTTCTCTGAAAATAAAGTCTCTAAAAGGTAGAGAAGAGTATACGTCTTCCTGTGTTCTGAACTTTTATTAATATCTAATAAGACGATGAAGAAAACAAATATCTTCTTTTAAAAAGCAGAAGAATTTAGAAATTGTCTCTATTACAATACCTACTGCGAGTGGAACAGTGGTAGAACGTATGTTTTCACGTCGTGGAGTAAAGAATTCAACAAAATTTCGTGAGATGGAATCCCGTTGCAAGACATAAGATCCGGTCATTCAGTTGAAACAGTATAAACCAAATATCCGTGTTGCAGTAGTGTTGCAGTAAGTGCTATCAAGTTCCTTCAACTGCTCATGTCTTAATTACTTGTACTTGTGTTCAATTTGCAGATTTATACTGGTAAGTATTTGCGTCTCGATATATTGATTTTAAAAAACAACATGCACAATGAAACATGTTATATAATTTCAAAGTCAACGAAGTTAACGAACAAAATTCACATAATTCATGTTCAGTGCATGATAACCAGTGTACAAAGTAATAGGTTAGTGTGATGTACCTAGAATGTTCAGTTACCCGTGCTGACTAGGTTTAAAAATGGCTTATTCGGGATAAAGGTTGTTTCAATTAACAATTATTTGAATTCACTACCTACATGTATTTTGAAACTATGTTATATGGTAATTGTCGTCATTTTAATCAACAGAATATTAATATATATTTTTGTCAATAATAGCTTGTGTTTTTGTTCTTCTATTTCATGTATATTATTGTAATATTGTAAATCTTTTTAAACATTGTATGGCTTGTGATATTTTGTGTATGGGAGATGGACTATCTAAGTTTTAGGGACTTTTGTCCAATCCCTTTGACATGTTGTCAATAAAATATATTCAAAACAATAATTGTAATGGCAAGATTGTGTCATAACCCAGAAGCCATCATGGGAGAAAAAGCGACTTTTCCAAAATGGATAATGGAGAAGGTATTCAACACACTACTTTTCCCTGGTGAGTGTATATGTGAAGATAAGCGTCTAATTTTTTTTTCATTTCGAAAAATAGATCATTGCAAATCTCGTCATATCTTTTTGAAGACAGTGTTCTTTATTTGTTCTATGTAGAGACAGACGTGAATGATTCCCTTTGCGTTACCATGTGAAAAGACTTACTATGGCTCCGCGTCCTCGATTGCAAACAACTCCATTGGATATGATACACAAAAAGCTAGATCTACTGGGCATGTCAACAGAAACAACTTTGTGATTGTAAGATTTTCTTGACACTTATGCAAAATCCAATCACAAAATATGTCGATATTAAGGGAAATGAATGTATTTCAAGATTTATATAAATTGATCTTTGTTATGTTCATGAATATTTCAAGATCCAGTATTAATTAATTAATTAATTAATTAATTAATTTTTACTGGGAACTTTTTCTTTCTTTTTGGCATTTAAGATAAAGGGACATACTGTATTTATTTGGTGTCAATTTTTAACCTGTAAAGAAAAGAATAATTTGTACTTTTTTAAGGAAACAAAATAAGGTCCATTAGTTTATATATCTTATCCTGTGATTATTTCTTGGGTCTCATTTTAGTTTCTATTATGAGAAAGTTGTGAAAAACATTTTTATTCTAATACATGTAATTGAAAATATAAATAATAACTTACTACATTTCTTATTTTGTACAACACATGTATTGATTATGTATTTTGGGGGAAAAATAAAGAAAAACACTGCATTGCATGGTAATTGTAATATATAAATTAATTAAAAGTCGAACATTGAGGTTGAAAAATTACAACAACTCTGGTTTCAATCCAGTTTGGACTTAACTAAGGACTAGGCACATATGTTATGCATCAATGTTACTCATCACTTACCGTGATGTTCAACAGTGCAACTCAATTTGATATTAAGAATGAAATGTTCTTTTTTCAATAAAATGTGGAATAGATTCTACTGAATTTTTTTTTTAATTTTAAATACACCATGTGTAAACACTATAAAGATTCCGATTGACTTTTCAACACATATTAAATATTTAAGGGGAATTAGTTTACAATAATATAAAAATTCTGTCCATTTAAAAAAATGAATAAGGAAGTACACATGCATATAATAGCCTTAATAAAGATTGTAAACAAGTTGGTTATTGACATTCGAAAATTTTAAGACAATTAAAAGTTGAATTAAATAATATAGAAAATGTCCTTGGATTATATTATAACTTGTTTCTAAAAATTATCAAATTAAGAATTTTTGGAAAAAAATACAGATTTAGAATTTTTTATCCCTTGAAAAATTTAAATGAAAAATAGTAGATATAACATTATTTAAAATACGACTTTGAATTTAAACAACAAACTTCTGAGAAATGCGTGTCCCGTGTAAGCAGGTAATATGTACATATACTTTTTCTGAAAAAGCTGTAAAGATCATTTCCTTCTTACATACAAAGAAAGGCATTTTATTAATTATATCTGTAATCGTTTAATGTATTTTAGGGTTAAGTACATGAAATACCGTATATACTCGCCTATAAGTCGGTCCGCCTATAAGTCGTTTGTTTTTAATTAGCTTATATTTCAGAAGGACTGACCTCATATAATGCCATTGTTTTGATAGCTCGCCTATAAGTCGGATACAGAGTTTTGGACCAGATATTGACTCCCAAAAAACCGACTTATAGGCGAGTATATACGGTAGTGTCTTATTGATGTGTTCGCCATTGTTCTTTCGATTGATGTAACAGTAACCTGTGAAAAGATCTGTAGGAATATTAATGATGTGATGAAAAATAATTTTCTAAAGAAATAAATGAGATATATAATTATTAAGAATGGCTGAGAAAATAAAAAAAAAATTAAAAAGGTCACACTTAACTGCATTTTTCCATTTGATGTGAAAGATTTTCTTTCTATCTATTGTTTCTCTTGTACTTTACATACAATATTTTTTGAAAGCAATTCAAAACATCTTTCACATTAGAATAACAACAAAAGCATTAAATAAAAAAAATTTCTATTTGAAAGAAAGTTTACATAAATTTCAGGTGACTTTATAATACTGGCATTGATTGTTTATATCGTACGCAATATCGATTATTTAGGACTATGCTTTATTGCGGGTTCCAGTAAATGTTAAATCAAGGCTCTTTTGTTTCTCTTCACTAAGATATTGACGGTATTGAAGAAAAATCTTCAATAGTACTGTGTTACTATATATTCAAGAAGTGGTGTGAATCAGATGTTGATCCTAAAAAATTCTAAAGAACTTTTGGACAATTTGAAATCACAAGATTTTACAAAAATCAACAGCTTAAAAGCTTACGACTTCTCAACTTTATACACAACAACTACTCATGACAAATTAAAATCATTATTAACTATTATAAAATTTTATTTTGTTAAAACAGATTCTTGTTGCACACACAAGTACTCTGAAGTTGACATCTAGTTTCTAAATTGACATTTTCTATGTGGTTTTTGGAGACAAGGAATTCCCATGGATACCAATTGCGCTCCATTGTTAGCAGACCTATTTTTGTATTCACATGAATCAAAATTTATGCAAATTCTTATGCGTGAAAAGATGATAATTCTTGCTTTGGCCTTTAACTCAACTTTCAGATAAATCGATGACGTATTGTCAATTAACAATTGTTATTTACACTCCTACGTGAAGACTTATTTGTATTAACTCGAGGTAAATATATATAAAGATCAAGTCATTATCTGGAAACTTGTACAATATTTGGCATTCTAACTGCAGAGACAGGAGAACACTAGAAGGATGTTCGGACAGAGAAATGAATGGACAGATAAAAATAAGTTTCCAGCTGTTTTATATCCCGTGATCTAAACAGTCCTCTTGGGTTAATTTACTTACTTACATAAATTTAAATATCCTTGAAAAATAAATTCAACGTTTGCGGCGAACTGCAAGAAATATTTCAACTACGATATACAAGTAGACCTTTAATAAAATTGTACATTATTTGAATATTCGCTTTAAGCTTCAAAATCCATGACAAAGGTTTTAGACAATAAAATATCGACCGAGAAACCATTCATAAATAGTTATGATGAGTCGGATTTCTTTAACTTCGAAAGCGTCTACATTTTGACTGATACCCTTTAGGACAGTTAAAACGCCATCTTTTTTTATAAAGAAATTACAGTAACATTCATTCAAAAAATTTAATTCTTGTGCAATGGATCATTAAAATGACACAACAAATTTAAGACTTTATATTCATAATTAATTTCGATTCTTAAAACATTGCATAAAAAGAATACATTACAGGAAAAAGGCAATTTTTGTGATTTGATTTTCTCCATAAAGTACCCACTAGTTCTGCAACACAAACTGTCAAATATATGAAAGTATTTGATAATGTTATGAATATTATTTCTTCGAGAATATGTGGAAAATACCGTATACGTGGAAATTTTAGCGAGACGCAAATTTAGCAATTTCTCCTTAAAGATTAGTATTCTATTTTTAGAGAGAAGCATTTTAGCGATTTAGAATGCTCATTAAAGAAGCAAGTGCAAATAACACGCCATTTAATTTAAGCGATATTCCTTTTTAAGCGATCTCAACAGGCTTCTAATAATGCTAAAATGAAATCCTCGCTAAAATATCTACTTATAAGTATGTTACCTTGTAAATAAATTTGCCAAGAAAAAAATATTTTAGAAAAACGATATATAAATCGTTTCTCATCGGGTAAACAAAAAAAAATGAATGAAATTACATGTACCTACTTATTTCAGTCTTTGTTTGATGGTAACTCGATATAATAGGCCCATTAAGGGGGCCCTCTACAACGTCACAACATGGCGTACTTCCGTAAAAACGCCATTTTGATCCCAAATGATCAGATTCAAATTCACTTGACACCGATAAATCACTGAGTATATCACAACATGCGATATTGTGGATGGAATGTACATTATATCACATCAATGAATACAGTGTTTTGCCCTATACGTATCCTTTCTTTAAAAATGAATTGTTTGTCAATGTATTCAATTTTACTTATTTAATTATAAGTTAAAACATTTCTGTGACGTCATCTTTTGTTAAACCTGGTTCAATAAATTTGTTATTGTCCTGCACCCCGTCCAATAAGTTACCTGTAGGTGTCCAATAAGTTTCAACTTATTGGACAGGTACAGGTAACGTTAAAATGAGAACAAAGAGCGAGGCAAATACGTAAACAGCATTTAAAAGGCAATGACAAATCTAACAATTTCATATGAACAACGTAGGAAAATAGTAGGCTAGCGTTAAATGTTAGTATTTCACAAAAAATCCTATTGAAAATGGCACAAAAAATCCAGTGAATTGAATGTCTCAGATTCATTATTGTAGACGCATCCGTGGCTCCGATCATAAAGTTCCTGAATTCACCGTTCATATATATATATAATACATTCATTTCCCAATGCTTGATTCACGGAACATAAGATAGAATCCAATGGACACAAAGAATTAATGAGAAGAATGCGATTTCTTAAACACAACCTTGGGCTTTTTGTTTATTGAAATATCCATTTTTCCGCATTTAGCGCAAAATTTTGCTCACGAAATTCCAACAGAATCTGTAATTTCGTTCAGTGATTTATTACCATTTGTCCACCTAGTCTGCGTCGTTTGAGCGAGTGTCTGTCGTTGTTTTAAGGTATGGCTGGGGTAAAATCCTCCCGAGTTCGAAACCTGCACACAAAAGAGAAAGTGTTGCATTTAAAAAAAAATACACCAGAAATAATCTCCCAATTTCAAAGCAAATGCTTAAACAGTTGTAGGATTAAAATACTTCAAATCCTATTGCTTTACAAAAATTACCTGTTAACGGGAAACTCCGAAACATAAGAATATATATCCGGATTTCATAGTAAAAACTTGAACTGAGGCATGTTGGTGTAATCGGTAAATGGCATCGTCAAAACACCCGATTCTGAGGTATTTTTTTTCAAAATCAAAATGCACGTCGTCATCCGTGGTCGTTGCGTTGTAAAATGAATAAATTGTCAAGAATTTCGTAGAACTGACTTTTACGCATGCGTAGTTTAGATAAAAAATGTCGCAATGCGGACAAATAAGACTAAACAAAGTTAATGTTCATATTTATCGATATAAAACACCTCTCGATGATTCCTACAATTAATAAAATCAGAAGAAAAACCAAAACTGGTTTTCTTTGGCCTAACTTGATGAACAGTGCCAGGTAGTCAATCAAGCAGAACGAGACCTTACCTGTAGCTGTCCAATAAGTTAACAATGGAAGTGTTCGACAATGGTGAAATGTTTTAAGTAAGTTATAAGCCTCAAACTGTCCATTATGTCAGATATTAGACTCTCCTCGGCGCTAACGCGCCTCGGGTCGTCTAATATCTGACATAATAGACAGTTTTCGTCTTATAACCATTACATAATACATTTACAATCTTATTAGACTAAGATTTTTAGGTAAGGAAAAAAAATGATATAAAACATGGCTTGTCCATGCATATGCTAATTCATCATTACGTGTCAAAACGCCATACACTCATAACTTGATTTCTTCAATAAGCATATATGCTTTTCAGCAAAATATAGGCCTATCCCCCAAAAATGCAAATCTGAAAATATAAGACATATGTATTATCTTCCCATCGACTAGAGGATACACTGTCCTCTATTTGTATATACCCGAATGAATGGTTATACCCGGTGAAATTTCGCAGGACCAAAAAGTTGTATCACCATTGATTGTCAGTTGTTTACAAGTATGGAAACGTGCAGGTTTTAGACGAAGTGTGCATTTGGTTACAGGAATTTCTTTTACCGCTTTTGGCGTTTACCATCTTAGCTTGTTTTGATATATGTAGCACCGGATAACACATGCAAGTTGGATGAAAACGGTAAGTAAATCTACCTTTCTCAATACCATGAATTCACTAAATACTTGTCTTTGTCATTGACTGGAAACGCGATGATTTTCACTTAAACTCATTGAAAAACAATACATGTACAATACGAACTTCTTTCAATGTCCTTGCGTGACATTTGTTTAATACTTGTGCAATTACAGTTAATTTGAAGTTTATTTTAAAAAAAAAAAACAGGTACCAAGATATTTGAGTCCACTCTTAAAGCGGATCTCTCACACCAGAATTTTTGTGATATTTATAAATTTTTGACAGTTTTTCAATTTTTTTCAATTTCTTTTTTTCATTGTTTTTACCCTTTGATATTATATATCTTTTCAGATATTGATAAGGATCCAACCAGCTATTCTCAAGAAAATGCTGTTTGAGTTTTTCTTTTGTCTAATTTTGTAAATTTGAATAAAAATTATGTTAATTTTATTTTTATCTTTGTTGGTTATTATTTCAATATTTTATAACACTAAACTTTGAATAGAAATTTAAAGCACCGGGCTTTTAAAAATACAGATAGAAAGGATTTTAAGAAAATTAATAAAATATTTCAAATATTTCTAAAAAATAAATTGAAAAACTTTGGAACCTTATTTTATCGGATATGGGGCCTATTATTAGAAACAAATTCATGCAACAAAAATCATTTTTACTTTATAGGTGTAGAGAGCCCCCTTAAATTCTTGCCAATTGACTTTAGGGTACAAGAACTTCTATATTTAAATTGTAATTTTTTTTTTGTTTTTCATCTATGTTCCCTGTGTCTTTACACTAGTATTGGATAGAAAGAACGTACTGCAAACACAAAAAGGGTCCATTAACACTGTCGAACACATTTTCATTGCAGAATTGGAATTCATTGAAGTTATATATATATGATAATGGTTCATTAGAAACCCTGTGGTTATCTTTGAATGTAATAACATCGGAGACAGATAGCAGAAGATCAAGAAAAAAGTGCTCAAAACTACAGAGGCTCTCGTTAAGTAACTACATATAAAATTGTCCTACACTGTGCAAGTGCTTACTTTGTGACCAATTAATTAATTGAAATCGAGTCAGTAACCATGCAGTATCGCTGGAGTTAATCTTTCAAAATGTCAATCTCTCCATTCCTATGAAGCTACATTTCTTTTTAAAAACATCTTCTTTGTAGGTGTACGAAATTCACGGCAGCATCTTGAACATTTCAATCTCTTTTTAGACATTTTTCAGTCTACATACATGATTTGTACGTAGTGCAGTGTTCCATGCTCAATGACGTTCCGATTTTTGGCTGTGTTTTTATGCAATGATCATATACAAACGGCTATAAGACATTTTCCTTCCAATTTACCGTGTATATTCGCCTATAATTCGGTTTTTTGGGAGTCAGGTCCAAAACTCTGTATCCGACTTATAGGCGAGCTATCAAATCAATGGTATTATATAAGGTCAGTCCTTCTGAAATATAAGCTAATTAAATACAACAGACTTATTGGCGGACCGACTTATAGGCGAGTATATACGGTAGTTCAAAATTTCTCTTAGTGACGTTTCATGAATACTTAAGCGGCAGGTAAAATATCATAAATCTCTTTGTGCTACAATTGTGCAATTTTTAACTTTGATAAAGGGTCTTTTTGATGTAAAGGTGCCAAAATGTAGAATGCTCCGTGAAGCAAGTTTTATCAAAATAAAAAAGCTGTATGTTTTTTTAATAATCACCGGAGAGCAAAATTTTCTTGTATATTTATCGGAAAAGATTCTATCTGGTTTAACCGGTTTCGTGGAAATAGTGCACTCACCATTGAACTTGTCCGCGAACTTTTCTAACACCCCTCGTATAGTACATCCTTTGATATCGCCATTTCAGTTACGCCGGTTCTACCAAGCCCCGATCCTATCTTACGACATTTTCGACCCTGCATAGCAATAAACCCCTGTGTAATGCACAGAAGTTAAGAGGATAAAGTAGAGTGAATTTAATTCAGAAGACTGACTTAGCATTAGAACTTTTACTTATCTTGGTGGTTACTTAAAGTACTCACCCTGGGCAAGGCACTAGAAAATAGAACTGTGTAGAATCTAGAATATGTGTTAATGACTTGTAAATGTTCCAATATCTAATGGTTTAAAAGAACTCAAATAATCAAAGATACGAGCGACAGAAATCTAAAACCTTTTGGAATGCTTTGTGTCTTTAACCAGATAGAAACACTGTTAATAAAAATAATATAATATAAATTTCCTTATATATACATTAATATATTTCATGATTTTTTTTTACTTTTTCTTTGAAATATTTAGAATAAAAGGACAAATATAAAAATAAAAAACACGAGGAGTACAATGACTTATTAATTAAATCATATACTATACACAAACTATCAAGTAAAAAGTATTTAATTAACACCAATTTATTTTTTTATTTTAAGTTCTAATTAGATATTTAAACAAAAAAAAAAAATGGAATGCATTAATTGATACATTAAATCACTTACTATACATTTTTTTTCAAGAACATTAAACTTAATGTTTACAATAAAACATTTGTATTTAGCCATTTTTTTAGCATGGAATTCATAATAACTATTGTATACAAGGATCCATTTAAAAAAAAACATATATTCGTCAAAGATAAAACTATTTTACACCAATTTATTTATTTTAATTCCTAATTAAATATTTAATCAATTCACGTTCCAGCAGCCGATTGTCCACATAGTAATTTTCTATTCTTATACGCATTAAACATATAATATTCATTGTGTTGTTCCGGAAGAAATTGTAAACATTGTCATCATGAATATTCATGTTTATGACGCCAGGTGACCTTGAGGCCTACCCATAGTAAAAATCCTCCTGTGTGATTTAAAACGAAGCTACTTGAAATTAGGATTTCCTTCGTTCAAAGAGAAAGGGTGGATATATTTGTTGTATCTGCCCCATCAGAATCGAGTGACGATTAAGCGTTAAAATAAGCAATGGCAAGTAGCCTTATTGATTTACTTTAAAGTCTGAAATTCTGTTTTTGATATCTAAAAGGCATGGTAGGAAGTTAAAAGGTAAATAACTCTAGTCAGGTACTCCTATTTGTTTCAACGTAAATATTTTAAAAAATAAAATAAGTAAATTAACTTATAAGAACACATATTTTTAAGGGTTCAAAATCACAAAGAAAATTAAGGAATCTATATTATGTACATGTAAGATCAATTTTGTTAAGATTGTACAATGTTTATCGGGACAAAAAAAGAATACGAACGTTACGTTAGTTATCAAATTCAGTGATTTTTATCAAGGATTTGTTTAAATCAGACTGCTGTACCTGACTTTTAAAAGAACGTTATATTCGTTATCAGGAGGTAAACATGACATTTAACAGATATAGACACATAATATAGCACAACTTGTTATTTTACTGTAATGTGTACTATCGATATTAAACTAAGGGAGGGGGGCATAAATACCAAAATTCAAAATTTACTTTGATTTAAATTTTTAAAAGTATATTTATTTTCAAATCAAATGAACTGCTCACACCCCTTTTCATTGAGGAGTGCATTTAATAAAAAAAAAACAGCAATGAATAAAAATAAAATAATAAGGTCACATATGTCAAATTTTAAGAGGTAGAAGAAAACCCTTTTTTCAATTGATCTTTTAACCATTTATTCTGAGGAAAACTAGTAAAAAGATGCATTGCTTGGTTCTACATTTTAACTCACTTGGAAATCTGACGAGAGAGAGAGAGACATACAGAGAGAGAGAGAGAGAGAGAGAGAGAGAGAGAGAGAGAGAGAGAGAGAGAGAGAGAGAGAGAGAGAGAGAGAGAGAGAGAGAGAGAGAGAGAGAGAGAGAGAGGATAGTATCATGCATGTCATACATTTTTATAGCAATTAAACAAGAATTTAAAAGTTTCATTTTTTTTATCCTAGCGTCATTTGTTTAATTAGAGTGCCTTAAAACGCTTTTCCTACCGTTTACATACATGTGTAAAAATATGTGAAAATTGTCACCAATTTTGCACATATTTGTTTTAGTAATTTAGTTTATTTCTAATGGCGTAAATTATATTTAAAGGTTGATTTGTTTGCTCTGCTCTTATTTTGTATATTTGTTTAATGGACATTGAGATTGAATACTGTTCGTTATTTTCATATCCTTCTTATCATTTCATCAGTTGATTTTATAACTCTTATATTTTCCTGTCTCAGGTAGGCCGCTGCCAAGAAATATCACTAAATAATGCAATGTGTTGTTTAAATAATGTATCATTTTCTGTAAGTTTCAATATTTACTGTTTCAACAAATAAATGTGATTTTGAAAAAAACTTTTTAATGCAATGGGTCGTGAACAGTTAGGTAAAATGAATAAGATCTTTTAAAAATTGCCTCAAAAGAATGACATCCGGTGTATGATTCATTCTTCAACTCAAGTGCATTTTATTCCATCGAAAATGGCTCGAAAATATTAAGCAAAGGCCTATTATATTTCCTTTGATAAAACAAATTGGTTTATAGATGGGTAAACAATGAACCTTAAAAGAAAAGGGAATCAGAAATTGAATAACAATTTAAAGGACATGTGTTTAAATTAAAACAGAATATTTAAGTGATATCATTTAAAATAAATCATTGAAAGGCATTTTTGTTTCGTTCCAAGCACAGGGGACATTAATTATGATTTTTTTTTTTGCAGAGGATGTAATATCAAATTGGGTATTAAATGTGACCTATTCATGTGTGTTTCCGTGTGCTTTGCTACAATAAGATTGTAGCTATTTAAAAAATGGCAGGTTCTTAAATATAAATTTATTTTTTCTTCATATTTCTTAGGTAATCTCAATAAAATTATTGATAAAGATTAATAAAATTGATTATTTAGGAAATGAACGTGGAGTTAAAGCCAGTGACGTCATGTCCTACAAACGCCAGTTTGTGGCTGAGCAATGGCATCAAGTTACAGTGTCCCAATGACACACTAGGGAGGAACCTGTACCAGTGTGTACCTAATGATGACAGATCGTCACTGGTCGAGTTTTGTCTTCAAGGGAGTATTGGTAGATATGGAGCTAGTGAGTCAGCCTATTCTACATTGTACTTGAATATAATCAAACAATATTCTAATTGATTTCTATTTTACTGCTGTAAATGTATAAATTTACATAAATATGTTTTTTTTCCAATCTTAAGATTTGTGCCCTTTTGCTGTATCTACTGGACACCTGGACGCCTTAAACTGCTCAACGTTTCTCAGTGGTTGTCCAGAGGAATCCTACAATACAGATGAAGTGTACAAATGTAATTCATATTTTTATACGAAATATAAATGAAAAAAATTGTATTAATTTGATCGCATTGCATTAGTATTTCATTGATTCTATGTTTCAGATCCTGCCTGTTTAGAAATAAATCCAGAGAAAAGATGCTATTTGGCAAGAGAAAACTGCCACAGTGATTCAATGTAGGACACTTTTACATTTCTAAATTTTTTAGTGTAAGGCAGCATTGCATAAATTATGCTTACAGTAAAATATTGGACTCTGAAAAAGAAACAAGATGCTAAAAATCAAGTTAACGTCCAGGACAATATCGCAAAACGCTAGCTACAGACCCTTAACCTTGCTACTACACCTCAGAAACAAACCTGTTTCGTGCACAAAGCGTACCGTACCGTCCACAAAGCTAACTGTTCCGTGCAAGAAACGAAGCGTTCTATTCTTTTGTTAACTATGCAAACCACGCCCCCAATGATTTTCAAACTTTGCAATGACAAAGTAAGTCATTTTGGTTCATTTCTCGCTATGGGAAGGAGGTAAGACGTTGTGTCTAGCTGTTCAAAGTACCATTATCAAGTATCATGCATAATTATGGGATTTCAACTGTAAAATATGGAAAGTACTCAAAACAAACAACAACCTCAAAACAACTACAGTTTGAGACGATTCCTTAATCCTTATTTGCTATAAATAAGTTTATCTGGTTGTGTTTGTGGTCAAAAGTACTGTACAGGCCACCAGTTTTCCCTGCAAAACACGCAAGAAGCACAGTGGACCTCGAACAATGTTTTTGAAGTCTTTCATTTTCTGTATATTAGCAAATTCTGTCAAACACTAGTATTACTTCGTAATTTAACTATACATATATTTGAGCTAATATTATAAGATGCCCAAAAATCAAATATAATAGCGTTCGTGCCCGGGGAAAACATTCTTAAAATGTGTACATGTACAATCATGTTTCATAATCCTAAACTCATTGTAGATATGATTATAAACAAATTTTGAATAGATTATAATAACACTAAGATAGAGCATGGTTTCATGACTTTATTCCTTAACTGTCTCTACTTTTTTTTTTATTTTTCTAGTTTAAATCGTTGAATCTTATCAGATATAAGTTCGTTTTTGCTGTAAGTATGCATTCATATATATGCATAACGGAATATTATTATAATTATACCTGTATGAATTACTTCAAAAGTAATTTAAAATGAAATAATTTTTAGCAGCCAAGCAAGATATTAAGCTAATAGGCTCCGCCCACTTCACTTGCATATCGTTTCCCAAAGCGTACCGTTCACAAAACGAACCGTAACGTGCAGGAAACGAAAAGTACCGTCCACAAAGCGTACCGTTCCGTGAAGAAAACGTACCAAACCGTACCAGTCAAGTGGTGTAGTAGCACGGTTTAGGGTCTGTATATATACCAACCAGAGGATAATATTACACCAATTATGTGCTCTTAAATACTGAAATTGATGCACAATTGGGTTCATATGAATGAGAAGCACATTTGCAGCTTTGTTCTACAGCATGTTAAATAATAAATAGGGTGTGTGTAAGAATGCCAAATAAATGAGATTACGTATTTAACAGTTTCAGAATGCAGCAGATGTTGGGGCCTAAAACATTTCCCACACCTTATACAAAAGAAAACTAGAACATACATGCACATTTTTATTTTCTACAACAAGAACAATAGACACCTTATACAAAAGAAACTAGTTCTTGTATTCTGTACAATAACAATAGATATGGAGGATTTAGGGGATGGAGGTGGGTAGAATTTGTAAACCACATTTTTAGAGCAAAAAGGAATTTTGATAAGAATAAGGCTATTAGCTGGAGGGCGCTTAAGGGAAAACCCTAAAAATCCCTTCGGAAACCATAAATTCACTCTAAAAAAGTGTTACTCGGTAATTTATATTTACTTAAATTGTGTATGTAAGTAATAACATATTACTTGGTTTTTATTTTCAGTTTACCACTAATTACTAGCTATTACTAAAATATTTTTTAATTGCTATATTTAATTGTTTTACTTAAAACTGTAAATTATTTACTGCATCAAGGAGGATTCAGGGTAGCTGCAGAACAAATTACTTAAGTCTGGTAGTCTAATTACTACACATGTATATACTATAATGAAAAAAAATATCAGATTTTATTTTAATTCCTACACAGTGAACCCTTAGATATCCGGACGCCAGATATCCGGATGTTTCAGTATCCGGACGATTTTTCATCGGAACGAATGTTATTCTGTCTTGTTTAACTGGTGATTAAGATATCCAGATGCTTCACATATCTGGACAAATTGAATGGGAACCAAAGTGTCCGGATAAATGATGGTGCACTGTATATAAATGATATTTTTGGCTCCCGTAAACGAAGTTTCAGGGGTATATAGTTTTTGTCGTGTCCATCTGTCTGTCTCTCTGTCTGTCTGTTTCTCTGTTTGTCTGCAAAAACTTTAACCTTGCCCATAACTAATACCAATAATTGGATTTGCAAATGAGAAAAGTTAAACTTTTGAAATGTTGCCACATGGGGGGAGGGGCATAAGTGTTTCACAAACAAATCTTGTTTGAATTGTATTCAATTGATTTACTTAAAACAATAATTTATTTACTGAATCAAGGAGAATTCAGAGCAGTTGCAATACAAATAATTACTTAAAAATGGTAGTCTATTACTATCAGGATTGAATTCTTAAATTTTCATTTTAATTGTCTGTAAGGAGGAGTTATCTTTCTTCCAAATATTCCTTCATATAAAAAAGTTATACTAATTAAAATGCTGCAATAAGTACTTGAAACTTTATACAATTTTTAAAATGGTCCTTAAAAATATATAAATTATTAAATTTAGAAGGCTTTGATGTTGGAATTAAATGTTTTATTGCTAAATATAATAAAACAATAACAAAGACATAATGTCGATTTTAGTAAATATGATAAGTATTTCATTTTCTAAGTATTCTTCTAAGTAAAAATATTCTAGATTTTTATTAATTTTAGAATAACATTAACTTAGTAATACATGTAATTCATAAAATCTAGTAAATAGAAAGCATATTTACAAAGTAATAATTTATAAAATCTAGTAAATAGAAAGCATATTATCTCTAAATTAAGTAAGAATGACTTACTAAAAATGAGTAGTTCATTTACTAAGTACTGTAAAATCACATATTTTCGTGGGGTCAAAGGACAAGATAGGGTAAGACCAGTATTTGGCCCCCGATTTTGGGTGTCTTTCAGAATGATCCAACAGTTTATCCATGAAAACCTGTTTTCACCCCTGCCACAAAATGAGTACTGGTTTTAAGATTAAGAATATACAGAGGTCACAGTGAGGTCAGGAAATAGGTCAATTTTCGAAATTTCTCATTTTTATGCAAATTTTCACTCATTTTACAGCACATTTTCTTTCGGAAAACATAGAGCACACGCTTGCCTATTTACCAAATTTATATATTTTATACACTGATATCAGATGCAGTATATGTGTAAAAATCTCAGATAGGCAAGTGCTTGTCTTAAAGTAAGCATCATTTTAACTTCTTAACTACAAACTATCACAGTTTTATCAGCGTTCTGATTTTTATTTAAAAAATTCGGCTGTTACCCTATCTTGTCCTTTTCGTGGTTTGATGAATATTTCTTGGTTCGTGGGGATTTGATTTCGTGGATCAAGAATTAATGAGTACTTATGTGTGTGAAATTTTACATTTCGTTGAGGACATGAATTCGTGGGTCTTGTCATACCACGAAAACAACGAAAATTAAACCCCACGGAAATTTGTGATTCCACAGTAATATAATTCCTATTAAGTATTGATACTTTGTAAATCATTTTATAAGTAAATGAATTCATCCTTATTACTAATTATGTTTACAATTACTAACAATGATAGTCATTTACTTGCTATTCTGATTAAATGGATTACTAATAATTACTAGTTTTTCTTAATCTAATATCTTATTTTAAAAGCATCAAGTAAAACTTTTTTAGAGTGTTCACACAAAATAGTGATTGATAAAAAAAACGCAATTTTGTACGTATTTACCTATGTTTGATATAGTCCTGCTATGTACAACAATGACAGTCTTAGGGGAGTTGACGGTGTCTTGTTTTGTCCGTTTTCGTCCATGTAAAATGAAGCTGCACAGCCTGCTTCACATGGGAGGGATAATGGAAATGTTCCAAAAGTTCAAGCAAATATCAATATATCTCACTAGTTAACCTTCTATTCGTAGTGCGTTATGATTCCACAATCCATACACAAGTCAAAAGTCATTAACGCACATACCAGGAATAGAATTATTTCATACCTTGACAAAAGCATTTAAATAATCCAAAGTGATACGAAATATTTACACAAAACATCTATATGATACTCAACGGCGAATATATTCAATGCCACCTCAGATAGTCACCGAATACTTCGTGTACATGTAAGTGTAGTAAAAAGTAAAGACAGATAAATTATGCAACGTCAAGCTTTCTCCTGCATAAAAATGCTATCTAAATCATGAAATGGACATGTATATGAGATTATTGTATTTAAAATTCAAATCTTAAAAGGATGCAGAAAAAAAGAATACCGCCTCAGACAGAATCCCATTGACATTAAATGCATTTAGATAATACAGAAACAGAATAAAGGATACTATCTCACCCATTTTTCCTCTACAATCGGACTTTCTACCACCCTAAACGAAAATATCTATGTACCAATATGCTTGGAAAATTGGCACCCTAATATATCTCTGGAATGACACCAGTTGCAACCATCCCATGTCTCTCATTTTGTGAATCTTGAAACCCTGAAAATGTGCCCGAGGAGCTGCTGTAGCATAGAGGGAGTCCTTTACAGCTAATTTCACATACTTTCACAGCACCAAAACTGCAATTTGGGTTGAGAATCTATTTCTAGATAAACTTTTATTTTACCTAAATTGTATTAAAAGTTGATTCATTGTAAGAATCTTTTAAACTTCTTTTTTGTCATGCCGGAAAAAGAATATTTCATCAAAGTAGCAAGCATTGGTTTGAGTCTCTAGCCGTGATTTCGAATATTAAAAGTAATAGGTTGACTGCATCAGCTTTTTAGAACTACTTAATATTTTGCTGATGAATAACTGGTTCAAGAAATAGGGGGTATTTGGCATTGAAAAATGGTTCATCCATGCTGCCAGGTGAAATAGATTTTGATAATTTTCCTAAACTGAATAGGTACATGTTAGACATAAGACATATAAATCTGTCCCAAGGAGACATCTTTAATGCATTTGATAAATTGATCACTCTGAATGAAACCCTTAAAACAATTTAGAGCATGCCTATACAATATGTACACTTTGCAATAGGAGCTACAGCTGTATATATGTATAACAAAATACAGGCTGTGCTTGGAGAGATGTAAACTATAAATTGGTATGTTTAAATATCTACAAGACCTTATTTAATATATAATGCTCTTAGGCATGAAAGTAGATCTGGTGAATGAATTTTTTAATGAGTCCCATAGTTCAACAACTAAAACAATTGAGAATAATTCCAGAGGGTAATGCTGTAATCCATTTTTGGCCAATTAAGATCCCTAGAACTTTCTATATCCTTTTTTCTTCGAAGAGACAATACCCATTACCCAAGAATCACCTGCATATGGAGATTTATATGTTTTAATGTAACCATTGTACTACGATGCAGACTGTTTGTTTGAATTTCATTGCGTATGTTTAGCTTGTTTTAATTTCTCTAATTCATCAGACAGCAATGTATTTCCATAGCCACTGTGTGAAATTCAATATTAAAGCTCTACTGACATCATAAAATAGCCGTGGATGTAAACAAATAGCCGCCATATTTCATCGAAGACGCCATATTAGTTCGTGTTCTATTGTTATGTTCTGACTATGTATACACCCAATTCTTCGTCACGCGTCAATGCATTTGTCCGGTGACCAAGTACCCTGTATACCTCGAAGCGCAGGTGACCTTGGAAAGCAGTTTCACACCTATCGGGAAGTTTGAAGAAGATACAGTTGAAACAAGACCAGAGTACATCGACATGGCGTCCAATGTAAGAGAATTGCAGTAAATATATGCATAAAGCACACAAGCAAAACAAATAAAAGTGCTCACTTCCAAACGTGATTGACACCGCGTGGTCAAGCATGCAGACTCTAGGTCAATGAAATGTTTGTTTACTGTCAAGCGTTTCAAAGCATTGACTGGGGAGCAGTAATTATTTGTAAAATGAAAGGGAAAGAAGTATTTGCATAAAAAAATGTACTCCTTCAATAAATTTCAAAAGAAAACAAGCTAAAGCAAAATTTCCCAAGTAAAAAAAACAATCTACCTTAGGATTACACAGTTTTAAACATGGAGTTTTTTTGTTGCGGGGGGGGGGGGGTTTCATTTATTTGTAGAGTATGTAATTCTGTGCCAAGAACCAAAAACAAGTTGCCCAGGGGCCTCATCGCTCATCTGAGCAATTGGGTAGGAAAAAACACAGATCAGATCAGAACTGAAAGTAAACTGGGGGGGGGGCTTGAATTTTACACCCACCAGGGGGTCTTGATTTGAACAAACTTGAATCTACACTACCTGAGGATGATTCCCTATAAATATAATGAAGCCTGGCTTTGAAGTACTTGAAAATAAGATTTTAAAAGGTTTCCCTATATGTTCCTATATAAAACTTTGATCTGCCATTTTGTCCCCACCCTACCCCCGGGGGTCATTATTTGAACAAATTTGAATCTACACTACTTGAGGATGATCCCACATGAGTTTTATCTTTCCTGGCCCAGTGGTTATTGAGAAGAAGATTTTTAAAGATTTTTTCTATATATTCCTATGTAAAACTTTGATCAGCAATTTTGTCCACACCCTACTCCCGGGGATCATGATTTGTACAAACTTTAATCTACGCTACCTTATAATGAATCCACATGAATTTCATCTTTCCTGGCCCAGTGGTTCTTGAGAAGAAGATTTTTTAAAAATGCCATTAATTTTTCTCTAATTCATAATTATCTCCCCTTGGAAAAGGGCCTGGCCCTTCATTTGAACAAACTTGAATTCCTTCACCCAAGGATACTTTGTACAAAGTTTGGTTGAAATTGGCCCAGTGGTTCTTGAGAAGAAGATAAAAATGTGAAAAGTTTACGACGACGACAGACAAAGGACAAATTTTGATCAGAAAAGCTCACTTGAGCCTTCGGCTCAGGTGAGCTAAAAAGATAGGTATAATAGAATTTCCTACTTTTTTATCATACATACGCCACACACATCTTAGAAACTTTGAGGACTGTTTTAAAATGAATAATTGCCTTTTTGAATGAAAAATTTATTACTTGCATATATTTTACTTGCAGGTAATTTGACAAACTTCACGTGCGATTAACCTTACTAATCAAGATCTTTAATCAGTTGATAGGAAGTTTTCCTGAACTTTAAAATATAGTTTTATTCCAGTTATTTAAAACAAGTTCATAAAAATATGGTAAATCTGTTCTCTTTATCTTTTATTACACAAGTAAAAAAGTATCAAAGAAACAAACAAAATGCCCAGTTTGGCAATGAAAAAAAAATCTCAGCAATAAATGCATGGTGCTGACAATATTTCATGACTATTTACTTTCAACTGTACATGAAGAGTACCCAAAGAAATTGTAAAGATTATTAAATGTAAGTTAGGTAACTGACAATAAATTGAAAACTGTTCTCTATAATAAAAAAATTGTGGTGCTGTAAGTTAAAATAAAAATATTCATATTTCAATTCTGAAAGTTAAATATGGAAACAAAATGAAATTTTTATGCACATCTGTTAACAAATTAGTTTCATATACATCTAAATATACATAATTGAAGACCAATGTATTTGAAATTATAAGATTTTTCATATGTTACCAAAATTTTGAGAAGGAAACATGTAGACCCTATATTGTATATTTCAATGGTTTTGACAAATTGAAATTTATTTTCAAAAATATATTTCAATTCAAAATAATTAGGAATATATTAAATATTTTAAAGTAAAGCTAAGCTATGAAAAATAAGTACATCATAACATGTATTATAAAAACTTATATTTAGCAGTGCTGTCCCTGTGAAAACAGAGGAAAATGTAAGAGCTGTCCATGCAAGAGAAGAGGTTGCACCAATTGCCGGAATCCGTGCTGTCAATTCAAAGAGAACACAAATACCCAGGAAGTAAGTCTAATGGATTGTTATCCTACACAAAGGAATGGTGGCTATCTGTTAATGTTATGATGTTCACCGTTCCTCTATGATAAGGTCCTCCTAAATCAGAATTGGTATACATGTATTTTGAAAATATCACAATAACTGTTTCTGTTGTAGTCTGCTCGTTACCATCCTTATGCAAGCCAAAGCGCACGTAATGTCAGCAGAGGGCACCTTCCTAGCAGGAATCATTTGCTGGAGGCAGCAGCAAGTCCTGAAAACAGAGAGGACACACAGCTGGTTTCAACATTGCAAGTATGTACCAAAAATAAGTGATGTTTATGTAATGTTTCATACTTCTTAAAATTTCTTGTAAAGGGTTAGTGAATCATTATTATATTTTACGACAAAATTATTTTCATATACACATACAGTATTAACCATATGTACTCTTATGTTTCATTTTTCTCACTCTAAACATTTTGATTATTATACATGTAGGATATTGTAACCCAAATGGATGAGCATGATATGCGCCAAGTTTTGAAAAGAGCTGTTGAGACAGAACCAGATCTCATGAGCTCGTTCATCCAAGGTCCAATACAGTATGAAAACTCCAGTTCAGAAATTGCATGGTGTTTGTGTGGAGGATGCAGAGTATTTGAGGATCCTCGCATGAACCTATGCTGTTGTCAATCTCCATGCATTACCACAAAACCAGAATTTAGAAATCTGTGTTTGCGGCATGATGTGGTGGAGATTGCCAACATTCTGAACTGGAGTTTTCAAACTAATCTTGAACCTTCGTTTGCCTCATCTACCTTCCGGAACCAGGCTTATCGAAATTTTGTTTTGTGGCAGCATGGTCCCCTTGGAGCAGGAAGGAGAGTTGTAGTGCCATCTTGTGTGACTGTGGCAGTGAGGAGGAGGTTCCCTCAGCTAGATGGAGCATACAGAGGCTATCATTCAGCCTATTCAGACTCTGAATAAAATCATATGTTTTTAAAAACTTACCACACTTTTTTCTGCTTTTCATTTCTGAGAGTAAAATCCTTGAACCAGGATTTGCTACGCCTTATAAATTGGAAGATATGCTGTCAAGATCTTTGGACTGCTTACTCCTTGTATAGCCTGCACAAGGGCTTCCATATATTTCCTTCATGCATCTTACAATAAGTTCTAAAAGTAAATTTAGGATATTACCTTGAATACCTTCATTAACAAGAAATTTCAATTAAATACATTGTAAGTATAAGCACTACATGTAATCAGGAAAGTTGAATGTTAAAAAAATGTTTTCCCAAACATAAAAATTGTTATGTGCATGTATATACTGTACATGTAAAACATTTTTTTTGTTATACATGTAGTTTCAAAGAATTCTAAATTCTAATTGAAATGACTCAAAATATTGGGTAAAATTTAATACCTGAAATGTATGTGTATTCTTTAATTGTCTTCTTTTCATATGCAACCCACTGCTTCGTTTTGCGTGAAAAGTGGGAATACACGTGTGGTAAGCCACTCTCTGTTACTGCTGGTAACCTATGAAGATGGTTGTTGTGGTCCATGACAGCCAACATGTTTCTAATGCTGTAGGAGTCATAGCTGTAAGACACTCTTTTAGGAACATAGCTCAGGAGAGTATGGCTAAAAAAGTTCTCTATAGCCCAAGTTTGGCGACAGTTGACATAAAATGACATGCTTCCACACCATTCTCTGTTTGTAACAATTTTCCTAAAATAATAACATACTAGTTAAAGCTGAATCATGAATGCAATAATATGTTTAGACTTAGAGATATAAAAAGTTATTAATAGAAAACTAAATAGAAAAAAAACGCACCTTAGTTCCTGAAATGCTGATGAATTCCTTCTGAGCCATTTTTCATTTGAACACGAGTTAGTAGGGTGATGGCATCTACATAATGGAAGCATAATAATTATTTTATGTCTAGAAATACATGTACATGTATAAATATCTAATTCATATTCATGGAGTTGAATGTGTGAAAGGTCATGTGTGTTTGTTTAGAGTGGTGAGACTTGTAAGATTGTTGTGAGATTGGTGGATATTATAAGTTTGATAGACACTTAGAGGGGTAATACAGATATGCGTGGAGTCCTTGAAAAAATGCATATGTATACCTCAATAAATATGCATTTTTTCGAGGACACCACATATTTTCTTATTACCCTTCTAAGCGTCTACATAACAAATTTCTCCTGCCCATGGTTCTCAGAAAGACTAAATATTAATAGTATTGATGTACCACTTTCACTGCTGTAAGCAAACTGTTTTGCATCCATGCATGCATTGTGTTCATGTTGTTGTGTGATGCATTGTGAAGTCAGTTATGAAGCTCATGTGAAAAAAGTTTGTTATACCTTTAAAATTTGGTACCTATACAAATTTCTACAGAAAAAAGTCTACAATTTCTAATGTTTTTGTGAGCGGGCATAAAACAAAATTGATGTTGGACTGATGAGTGAGGTGTTGGACCGGTCAATGAGATGGACCGTTTACATCACAGATGGGCAGAGTTTAATCTCATTTTCATTTGCTGGTGTTCAAAAGAGACGGACCTAATGTTACATCATGAAAGACAGTACAAAATACGTGTATGTAAAAAAAAATTAAATGAACAATAGATTTATTGACTGTGTTCTTGGACAAAATGCGTTTTGTTGACCCTCCAACCAAACTGTCTGCCTTTGGCTTAACAGGCAGACAGTGTGGTTTTGGGGTCTGACAAAATGCATGTTGCCCTTGAACTCTGTCAGTAAATGTGTATAAATATAAATGATGTGTGGTTGAAAGATTTTATTTAAATTTATTTTATTGAAAAATTCTTAGGTATTTTACAAATAGGTATTGGGTAATATCCGATGCGATCGAAACCGACTGATAAAATCAGTCGTGCGTGACCACACAATTAGGCAATACCTGTTAGCGGATAGTAAGGTTATCGAAAACTAATATGGCCGACTACGGTTTGGCATTTAAAAGACTTCAGTAGAGCTTTAAAAAGTACAAATTTTGTAGCAAGTGCAAACCTTATGATAGAATATGAAACTTCCTCATTGAAAGCCCAGAAGTTCATGATCCTCTTTGTGACTTGGTATATACGACAAGCTGAATATTAAGCATCTATTTTGCAAAAGGGCAACGTTCCCCATGGAAACAATATAATATTAAGAGCATTATCGAGAATACATCCAGAAAAATTAATCATTGCTTAGTATATATATTTAAATGAAAAGATTAGTGTTGTATGATTCTAAATTGGACATGTTCTTTCTTAGGAACAATACCAATTAGGGAAAATTAAAATTTTCAAAGGAGGAGGTGAAAAAAGTGCAGCAATTTTATGAACATAAGCTCTTTCTGTACCTTGAAGCAATCAATGACTGGTTTGTGTAAAGCAGACCTGAAATATTCAGATGGTCTGAAAGATTTGCACTTTGATGATGTAAGTCAAACCGATACTTGAATTCTGAAACCAGATATCATACGTAATGACACCATGGATTAAAATAAATATTTAAAGACATTTGGGATGATAGGGGTAAAGCATAACTGCATTACTTAAGGGGTGACCTAAATCCGAAAAGTCTATGTGAAATTTTCAAAACTTTGACATTTCCTTCCTGACCACGTGTTCTTAATTCTTAAGTATTAAAATCTATACCTTAACTTGCTTATTTTTACACAGGAGCACGTGCAAAAATAATGTGAAATGCTAAAAATAGATAATTTTCAGACATTATTGTTATGCTCCAAATATTTCCATTTCTAATTTTTTTTCTCTGTGATAACCCTTTGAAAGTTGTCGGAGTTTATTTCTTAATAATTCTGCCGGAATGTAAATTAGGCAGGTTGATAGGTCAGGAGCTAAGGAGGTCTAATACGCATGCAAATCTCGAGCGCATCTGTCTCTGTGTCTGAGGCCAAATATGCATGTAAATCTCGTGCGGCTGCCTTTGTAATTGACGACAGTGAGCGAGGACTATTGAAAATGGCATGGAAGTCCTCGTGTGATTTAAGTCTATGTCTACATTTTTATAGTCTACATCTACAATTTTATTTCACAATGAAATTGAAATATAAGGAATCACTGTCTAGTTTTGAGAGTATGCCAGGGACATCAACAATAGTGGGAAACATGAGATAATTTTAGCATAAAGGGCTTCGCCCGTTATGCAAATTATCCCATGTTTCCCACTATTGTTGATGCCCTGGCATACTCTCAAAACTAGACAGTGATTCCTCAATTATGCGCTAAAAAGAACCAAAAATGTCAAATCACATTCGAAACCAACAGGTATTTAATTTCCATGACCTGTATATTTAAAATGAAGACAAAATCATTTTAATTCATCTCGCATGAAAAATTATAAAAGAGCACAATGTAAGTATCAGCCCGTTTTTCTTGTGTTCTTTTTTTTTTTTTTTGATTAGAAATAATTTAAACAGATAAACTCTTTTCTTCTTCATTTTAATCATTCTGCCCCCCCCCCATTTTCCCGTCAACAATTGCAACCAACATAGGAATGACTTTATCCAATAAAATCTACATATACTATAAACCAACGAGTAAATATAGGTACAAGTACATTTTCTAAAGTTTTATGCAGAAATAAAATTATTAATGGTTAACATAAATTTAAACATATTTCCCTGATTTAAAGATTACCAGCGGTAGGATTTCATTTCATTCGGTTTTACTTACCACCTAGAAAATATACATAAGGATTTATCTCCCTTTACCACAGTCAACTCGCATTTAAATAAGCGCTTTACTGACTCAAATTAGTCCTAACACGCTTACTTCCTCTTCCTCTAATCAGTTTATTTTTCTGCGCCAAACAGTCGACATCGTTTTTGTAATCTTTAAAATCTTTACCCATCGTGGCTCTATGATGGAAGAAAATGATGAAATATGTTCTAATACACCCAAGACAAGGTCTGGTAAAAAGAAGAAAACGACCAGCCGAAAAGAATTCGAGGATTTTGAGGCGAGGCTGACAAGTCAGGAAGAACAAATGGGGCAAATTGATAATAAAATTGATCAAATTTTCCAGTTTTTAATGAACCGTACGGACAATGACAATGTTCAAAACACTTCTGAACCCCATAATTTAGTTTCTATGGACGCTACTGAGGCGGACCGTCAGAGAAACAGAGAAAATTCGGCCGTTTCAGCGGGCCTACTTTTTCGTGATACACAAGAGGGCATTTCGGATGCGCCTCATGTATCAGACCCCGACACCATGTCAATTCATGTTAGCTGGGAAGAAAGAAGAACACTACTTAATTCTCCAGATGATTTAGATCAAGAAAGTCGTCATGAGACATATCAAAGTCACACTCACAGATCGGAGGCCCAGGACGAAGTTTTGTGTGAGGAAAAAGAACGTTTTACAAAGTACACTTCTAGGCCTAATGCAAAAACAACAGAAAATAAAGAAAACAATGTAAGTAAACTTACTGATTTTTTTCGGTGCTGATGCTTCACCTACAGATAACACAGACGTTGGACTGTGTCTGGATGTTAGCCAGAAGGAAATTATCAACAAATCTTGGAGATCAGAAAATCCTTCTAAATTGTCATCATTCAAGGAAAGTTACAAGACACTTTTTCCAGTAGGTAAAGATAGTAAGGACATATTAAATGTACCTTCATTGGATGACTCGGTAGAATCATTACTCATTAAGAAATATGGACAGAAGGGGGCTTTTGGCAATTCACCAGGACTGTATACCAAATCTCTCAGAGCAGTGGAGAAATTGGGTTACCAAGGACAAGTAGCTTCAAGAATGGCTATAATTTCCAACTGTTATACTCAACAAGCATTGGGTTTCCTTTTGGATACGCTTCAAGATAAAGAACCTAATATGGATAGAGCTATTCAAACTGTTAGAGACATTTTTGCTATGTCAACAAAAACACTTGATCAAATCTGTAGGGCAGGAGCCTATCATCATATAATTAGACGCAAAGCCACCATGTTTGATTCAGGGCTTAGTGAATATAAAGACTATGCGTCCACTATTCTTTCACTTCCTCTGACAGGAGATGGAGTTCTTGGAAATAAGTTTGATGACAGACTGAAAGCAAAAACAGAAAGAAATAAACAACTGGCTGAAGTGTTACCAGATTTTAAGTCTAAGTCTACTAACAATAGGAACACTTCTCAACAAACCAATTACAAAAGGAAAAGCTTCACTTATTCAGAAGCTCAACCTAAAAGGCAAAGAACTTCCTCTACAACAGATTACAGTTATGGAGCTGCAGCAGGATACAGATATGGCCAGTCGAGCAGAGGATCAAGGAGGAAGAATTATAAAGTGAGTTCTTTTCGCAACTTTAAATCAAATCAATGACTCGGAAACAATGTCAATGTGTCCCCACATACCTGTAGGAGGTCGTCTTCAAAATTTTTATCATCAGTGGGAAAAAATAACAGACGACAAATGGGTTTTACAAACTCTGAAAGAGGGTCTAAAATTAGAATTTCTCAATTCCCCAATTCAAACAGGTATACGTAAAACAAATGCAAATGCTCTTATATTAGAAGAGGTTCAAAAATTGTCGGAAAAAGGTGCGATAGAGCCTGTTCCTTGCATGGAAATGCAGAACGGTTTTTACAGTACATTTTTCCTAGTAACCAAAAAATCGGGGGAATTGAGACCAATTATAAATCTAAGACCTCTGAACAGGTATATGGTGAAAAAGCATTTCAAAATGGACACATTGATAAAAGTAATCAATTTGGTAAACAAGAACGATTGGGCAATTTCTCTCGATCTCAAAGATGCTTATCTACATGTACCAATGCATCCAAGCCATCGCAAGTATCTTCGGTTTTGTGTTCAAGAAAAAGCTTATCAATTCAAAGCTCTATGTTTTGGTCCAACGCAAGCTCCAAGGGTATTTACAAATTTATAAATAGTAGCAACAGTAGCTGCTTACCTTCGGGTACAAAATATCAGACTAGTGTCTTATCTAGACGACTGGCTAATAGTCAATTCATCTCGAGAAAATTTATTGATGGATCGAGAGAAAGTGCTCAAGTTGTTGTTACACCTAGGTTTCATAATCAACAGAAAGAAATCACAATTGATTCCCAGTCAGAAAATAGTGTACCTGGGGAGTTTATTCAGACTAGATCAGGGTTTAGTATTTCCAACCCTAGAGAGAGTTCAGAATTTAGAGTTAGCAGTTCAAACCTTAATACTTTCAGAGAATCAAATGTCATCAGCACAGAATTTTCTGAGGGTATTGGGGTTAATGGCATCGTGTCTAGAACTGATTCCTTATGCCAGACTGTTCATGAGACCAATTCAGTTGCACTTGTTACATTTCTGGAAACCATCATCCAGAAACCTAGAATATCAGGTACCCATTACTCAACACCTTGTAGAACATTTGAAATGGTGGTTAAAGAGAGTAAACACTTTAAAGGGCAGATCTCTTCAACCATGGGAGGCAACTATTACCCTCACAACAGATGCTTCGAACTCGGGGTTCGGGGGGTTCATAGAGAAGAAATTTTATCAAGGGATATGGACAGAGAACGAGAAGTCTCTTCATATCAATCACCTAGAATTAGAAGCAGTATACAAGTCAATTGTGTATTTTCTTCCTTATCTGAAAAATCAGAAAGTTCTTATTCGGTGCGACAATACCACGGTAGTGCAATTCATAAACAAAATGGGGGGAACAAAATCACCAGCCCTTTGTCTAAGAGTTTGGAAGTTGTGGAAATTGGCAATTCAAAACAATATCTTATTGAAAGCTGCTCATCTAGCAGGCCATTTGAATTCAATAGCAGATCACCTGTCCAGGGTAAAGATTCAGCACACAGAATGGTCTCTGAACAATCAGGTACTGAATCAGATTTTCAGTGTTTGGGAGAAACCAATGATAGATCTATTTGCTTCGAAATGGAATCACAAGACTCCAGTTTACTGCTCTTGGATTCCAGATCAGAAAGCTTTAGCAATAGATGCCAAAACGCCAAATACTGCTTTCAGAAAACCGCTTAGGGAAGTTGTGCATAGATTTCCATGCGTTTTCTTTTTGTAAACTGTGTACATTATTGATTAATAACAATTATTCATAATAGTATATTGCCCAAACATATGGGGCATAACACCATGGTACCCAACCATACTATGATAATATAGGTCAATCATATAAGGCTATACGCTGTAGCATATTGCCCAAGCAAATAAAACATAACACCATGGTGCCCAACCATACTGGGATACATATAGCCCAAACATATAGGGCTATAGTATATTGCCCAACCACATAGGGCATTAAAACACCATATTGAGATACATATCTTATAGCCCAACCATCTAAGGTCTAAAGCACATGCCCAACCATATAGGACATAACACCATGGTACCCAACCATACATGGGTACATATAGCCCAACCATATAAAGCTATAGTATATTACCCAACCATATAGGGCCTCACAACACCATGGCGCCAAACCATACATGGATACATGTAGCTAAACCATTGGTTCAGTGATTTCAGAGAAGTAGCTGAAAACACTCGGCGGACAAATAAGGAAAGCAATAGGTCACTGGATGACTCAGGTGACCTAAAATTATTATCTCAGGGGGTAGGGTGGGTCACAATAAGGAAACTGATCGCAAAATTGAAATATATAGGAAAAATCGTTTAATCTTCTAAGGGAACACTGGGGCATAAAAGCTGAAAATGATGATGATGCACCCAGTGGTAGCGTAGATCTTAAACTGTAAACATTATGACCCCAAGGGATAAGGTGATATCACAAAAAGGAATCTAAGTTTAACAATGACATATATAGGAAAAATCTTATGTGGAATCATTATGGGGTAGTGTAAATTTTACATTCTCTAAATTATGACCCAAGGGTACAGGGCGGGTCACAATAGGTATAATAATGGGAACATCTGTTAAGGAATAGCATGACTAAAGTTAAATATATGAGTAAAGTGTTTCCTTTACTGTTTTAGAAACTTTTAGTGTTAGACAGCATTTTCTACATTTTGTGGCCTACTATTATTGGACTCTGAAAAATAAACACTTTGCTCAGTATTAAGTTAATTTTCAGGTCAGTATCCCCAAACACTAGCTATGCATTCCAACCGGATGATGATATCACAACAATTATTGCTTGGGTTGGTTCTTCAATCATCGGAGTCGTGATTCTTCTCATAGTTTTATTTCTCCTTTACAAAAGACGCTGCGAGTCAAACAGCACAGGTGAGTAAAATTCATTATGTTTTTTTATTCTTTTATTATTATTCCATTATTTTAAACGAAATCAAATGTTTCATTGGCTGCAAAATAATCGATGTTGGACAACTTGGGGAGATGTACAAAATGATGGTAAATTGGACTACTTGGATTTTTTGGCAATATGATTTTAGCCATCTGCAAATATGAGAAAACTAAACTCCTTTAAAGCTCGACGGAGCGTTTCTTGTATAAAATTCTTTCCATGAATTTTCAAAATATAACATGAAGTTAGTTTCTGACCAAACTTTATTATGTTTTACTTTCGACTTTGTGGTTACTACTATTTCGAACCCTATAAGATGTATTGACTAAACGTATGAAGCAAATGATTTATTTTAATTGAAGAGGCAATGACAAGGCTTCTTAATGTTAAAGAAAACACAATAAAGCAAACGACTTTTTTTTATTTCAAATGACAATTTTGAATCAATTTCTTATTAAGGGAACGTAAAAAACCAAATGTTCTAATAAAGAGAAACGATTAGCACAAGTTTGAAATCAAAGAGATTGTTGAAAAAAAGATGAGAAGTTTAATAACACCATCCTGAACGGTACATGTATGTTTAAAACTGAGCTAAACATTAGTTTTAGAAAAGTGAGGTCAAGGTCAAAGGAAAGGTCAAGGTAAAAACGTTCATGCAGTTGCAAATAGATCTCATCAATATATGTCAGTATATAAAGTTTGATGAAAATATCTTAGATAGTTTCTTTGAAACTAAACTTTGAACTGAGCTCAACGCAAAGTGTGACCGAAGGACAGACGGAAGGAGAGAAGGACGGAAAACAGACATGAAAAACACTATATGCCAAAGCCTTATTTCTGGCCGGCATAATAAAAAGATATTACATGTTAACCCGGCGCCGTCGCCATTTAGTCGCATGACGTCACTGTTTCTCAATGTCACAGATGCCTAGTGGTAGAGCCTTTGCTTCTTGATCGCGAATCCCTGGTTAATTTCTCGTTCGAGGCGCCCCCTCAAACCTAAGACGTTAACATAGGTAGTGACTGTTCCTTCGCCAAGTGATCAAAGTGAAAGTCACGGGTCTTTCAGATAAGACCTAAACATTTAGATCCCGGTCGCGGTAGGCGTTGGCACGATAAAGAACCCTCACTGCTCAATGGCCTCGATTGCGGAGTACATGTTTAGTTCAAAATTTGATGCCCTTCATCGGTATACGGTGACGTTTCTGTATAAGTAAAAAAATTCTCCAATGGGATATTAAACAATATACAATCAATCAATGTCCACTTTTGCTACATCATACAATTATCTTGCTAAGATTTCCTGTTGTCATAATAAGGTGTTTCCACCCTCACAATTTTAATGGTTCAAAGTACAAAAACTGCATATATTTTCATTTAATATACTTTAAATTTTCTAATTATTGCCAAAAATGTATAGGTCACCATATTATTTAAGATGCGAAACATAGATAAGCAGAAGTGTATGTCAACATAAAATATCGGACATTTTTTGCTAATAGTATTATGAAAAATTTTTAAAAACTGGTTAAAATGCATTATTCTGATGCTGAATATTCCTTAATACTTCCTACATATGATACAGTTTAGTTGTCAATATCAGGAAAACTATTTTACATCAGAAGTACAAAAAAGCAAATGCCTGAATAGAAAGACCTTAAAATGAGTTATTGACCTTGTAAACATTTCTTAAAGATTAAATAATTGATTAAATAAAGATAATATGCATTTTTAAAATTCTTTTACTTAACAGTATTTATCATTACACCTATTGTAAAGCATTCTTCCAATAAATATTGTTCTATTAGGTAGGAATTTAAACTAATTACCGTTTTTGCAAAGACCTAGGAGGGTGGAATTACCTTAAGTAAAGATTCAAACTAGTCTTGCTTGTATGTTGTTTGTATGATTTCAAAATGTCATGAACAGCGGATTTCAATGCAAATAATATTGTAAATGGATCTATTAAGAGTTTGGTTAATATGACTTTTATTCTTTATTTAATATTAATATCCAAAAATGAATTTGCTATATTAAAAATTGTGAAATTCTTGCCTACACGGGTAATCAAACATAAATTGACGAAGGATTATTATAATTCCACTACGTGTAACTATTGTAAATCTCCTTTCAAAATTTTGCTGTGGAAAGTTCTATCATTAGCGTCCACAGGCTTTGTATCTTTTTGAAACAGGCAATATATCGAGACAGTAATGAAACCTGATATTATCGTCCCTTATTCTCCATGCAACAAACATTAATTATAAGATTCCTGAACCGTCATATTACTAATAACATTATTTTAAATTCTATTCAGTTTTACATTACCTGCAAATACTATACAACAGCTTTTACTTTTTTTATGATAATTTCAGGAAGTGAAGAAGAGGAAATGCCTTTTTTGCCTCGTAGAAGTGAGTACTTGCGGATTAAAGACTCCAATAGCAAAAGAAATTTTCTTTGTTTTGCTGCTTTAACGCGTTTTTCTTCAATTTTAAATGACGCAAAACTTAATTGACTATTAACCACATTAAAATTGAATAAATTTGAATTAAGACAAAACAATGAAACTATCTTATAATATATAGCAAAGTTCTATGATAGTAGTTTTTTTTTTCTCTCCCGAGATAGCTGACTAATAAATAAAACCATTGTTCTCTCCCTATGAGGAAACTTCACCATACAACAGATTTTCCGCCAAAGTAGGGTTTTAGTTAAGATTTTCAATAAGAAGCCAACGGGAAAGATTCCTAAACTGAGCACACTGGCTAGGAAGGAGCACAAATCATTCGGTATTGAACATGGGTAGTAACAACTTTTGTTACTATAAGTTAGAATGATGTTTTAATTTAAGTTTTATCTTTTTTTTAAAAAAGATGTCACCAAATTCTCACGAATTTTAAATTATCTCCCTTTAATAAATAATGTGGCACTGCCTGTGAACATTCTCAATCTCCCTTTGGATGACAGACGGAAGGACGACAGACGGACGCCGGATTCTCTTTGATCAGAAATGAAATTCATTAAAACTTAGAATTTGGCCCAGATGAGCTAAAATCTTTTCTGGTGAGCGTATAGATTTTGTTCCTATATGATTGCGCCCATGACAAAAGGGTCCTTATGGCATTTTTGCTAAAACAGAGAAATAACGTCATAAAGATGTGACGTTGCAGACTGACGGTGAACTTCGACGCAGATTTTTTTTAACCACGTGTTTTGACGTTTGACGCATCCAGAGTTTTTATCGCTGTTTCCAACATGTGGAATTTATTTTCATTTATAAATTAATTCAATCAATATCTGAATCTCCTAATCCACTGATTTTAATAGATATAAATATAAACATTTAGAACTGGTTTCTTAACAAACATTATTAAATACGTCTCTTTAATACCAATAGTTTTCCTACATGCGTAATTAAATATATAGAAGCTGTAGACAAGGTGTTTTCTGATAGCATATTGAACCTTTATACTCTAGATAAATTTTATTTACATATTTATACCACTTTTAGAATACATCTTAGACAGGGTATATCGTAAATAAAATATTGCAAAGGAAAATTGTCTTCCTACTTCTTTGAGATCCGCTCCACCACTCTCAAAATATATACATCGCGATCGCGTCGATCACATGTAAACATTGATTCATCGGTGCATACTGCTAAATCTTTTGTTAAATTGTTTGTTCTAATGTTGAAACTAAACATACATCTTCCATGTTTTTTACAAATCTAGCAAGAATGTGTAAGAACGATTGTCAAGATTTGTATTTTCTATAAATAAAAATAGGAAAGATAACTCTGATGTCAACAATCGATGTAACAGGGGTACCAGACAGGGACATTCAGCTGCATGTTCGCATCATTTTCTCCCGGATTATAAAAGAGATATTTTATGACCAAATAAAAAAACTTTTAATCGTCAGCATAATTATGAATTTTTAAATAAAAAAAATATTGTACTTTGAGAATAAGGTTAATGTAGAAAAAGGAAAAACAAAGAAGAAAAAAAGAAAACTGCAAAATTGAACAGACTTGAATTTTTTTCAAGTCTCTTATCTATAGCTTTTTTTGCATGAAATAATTTCATGACGAATTTCGTTTTTTAAAAAAATAATAAACATGTAAAGCGTCTACCTTATAATCATAATTAAATAGATTATAATTTAAAAATGTTGTTTTGTCTTATATTCTTGTTGCACAAAGACACTTCAATTTAGAGAAATTAAAACAAGCAAAAAAACATCCGAATAAAAAAAAATGTTCTTAATGTTCTAACTTTAATAGAACTGGTCAAGTAAATATGATGATCTAGAGAGAGAGGATTAAGGGTAGATAAAAATATTTATATTGAATCTATTTATCTAATATTGAGAAATGTAAAACTCTATTGAAAGAGATGAGTTTTCAAAACAAATGAAATAATAAATGAAAGAAAATATCATTTTTGTTCTCTAAACTATATATACATGTATAGCTATTTATTTTCAAGATCTCCAAGTTTAATATACATGTAACTCTTTGGTACTTACGTGTTGTTGTTGTTTTTTCATACGGAGTTCAAATGTTTTAAGCATTATACCTGCAAATTAATTCTTTAAGCCATGACGAACTTTCTCTTTCATACTTTCATAAAAGCTTGATCAGCATTGAATGTCTCTTAACAGATTAATTATCTTGCTAAAAACTCAATCATCACTGAACTTATAATCTCATTGCAGTTATCAGTGTGGAATAATATAATTGTATTGTTTAACCTGCCATCAAATTATGGATAAATATTATTAAATATGCTCAAACATGATCTTATTTGTTTTGGTTGATAAAAGAATCCTTAAAAGTTCAGGGTCGGGTTTTATTTCTACATGTAAATGCTAACAGAAAATAAAATTCAATGCTGAAAATACATGACATAAAACCGCAACAATACGCTTGCATTTTGTTTTATTTTGGCCGCAGTACAGGGGATGGGGGGGGGGTGTCCTTATATATTTCCGTAACATGTAGGCTTTACAAGGCTTAGCCTATCCAAGCTTCTGGCACCAGGCACGTAGCGTCGTTTTTGAACGGGGGGGCAGCCAGAGAATTTTTTTTACTTCCCTGGAAAAGTTGAAAAGCAAAAAAAAAAAAAGGTTAGTGTTGCGCAAAGTCGAAAATCCTATTTCGTGGGGAGGGGGGGGGGGTGGTTAGAGGCCAACTTTTATACTACGTTTTCCGTACATCACTAATAGTGAGGGGGGGGAACCAGACTTTCAATTATCAATTCCTATAGTATTAGTAAGGTTGGGAAAAAAAATGAAGGGCCAGGCCCCCCTACCCCCCTGTTGCTACGTCCCTGGGCACGGGACCAGAATAGAATTCATACTCTTTAAAACTCACTTTATAGAATAAAATTAGAAAACAACATTAGAATGAAGGGGATTTTTTTTAAATTAGGTCATAAGTAATATGATGATTTTCTAAGATGTTTACATCCCTACAAAAATCTGAAATTTCAAAGCTCAGCAAGTTCACAGACAATTGTCAGGAAATATATTATACAAAACAGTCATATTCAACTGACTGTATATTTAGACATAAACAATTACATGTTATTAATCTTTAACCCACCCCTACCCCAACAAAAGCTATACATATAAATCGTAAATTTTTAATTTAATTCTATGGGTGTGCTTCTAAAACCATCCATTTCATAAAATGAAACCAGATTTTTTTTAATTTTAGGGTATCATTATATACATGATTAACAATACTGAATTCATAGCAATTCAGTTCCAGGCTCATAGTGTTTATGATCACTGTGCGATTTTGAAAATGGAAATGATCAGAATTAAAGGTACAAATATAAAATGAAGAATAAAAGGCAGCATTATTTCAAACCTAAATAAAAAAGTGAATCTGCAAGTTGTAGGGTTAATGATACTGGGTGCACCTAAAACTTTTGAAGTAAAAAAAATTATTTATTTTAACTCGTGTTCGCAAGATATTGTAAGTTTCTGCCATTTAGATTTTTACCCCCCCCCCTTTCACCAACATACACATAATCCTACAAATATTAATCCTGGGTTTATCTATTGTGTAAATGATTGCGGGTTATAACTCATTCATTTGTTTGTAAAATTTCCACCTTTTGATTGGTTAATATTAAAATATTTTTACTGCTAGACTGAAAAATATTTTGTATATCCTTTATATTTTCAAACAAACAGTGTCATTATTGACCCAATGCAGACAGACAACCTTATAGATGCAGGGAATCAACCGAATTTCCTTTTTATTTACTGTCTATCTATTGTGTATCGTAATTACATGTTACATGTTACCACACTTCACAATTTTTCTGTCTTTATATAAAATTTGGAAAGAAAGAACAATCAAATAACTTTTCACTTTGCAATAGCATTTAGATGCGTAATGTTGTAATTTAAAAAAAATTAATTTTCACATAGATGGTAACTAAAGATGTATCGTTTATGCTGAGATCTTGACCTATCGAGAGCAATGTTTAGATTAAAATAATTTTCAAATGAATGCTACAGGCTTATCAAATGACTCTTGCATGGATTAGCAGTAAATATTTGTTTGAGAAAATAATTGTTTAAAAAAAAAATGAATAGATGTTGCCCGCTGTTCAGGTCTCCCCCTGGTGTCATAGAAAAGTGAAATGAAAAACACTCACTCATAATACTATACGCCAGTAACGAATCCATAATATATATAACTATTAAATAATTATTAATAATTAAAAGAGACAATGAGATAAAAATAATGTGCATGGAAAAATAATAAATATTATACAAGTACATGTATTGTTCACCGTAGTAAAATTACAGAAGAAATCATTTAACGTTCACTCTGAAAACGTTTTACGTTGTTGAAAAACATGACGTCATTATTATCCTGTTAAAGTATATTTGATAAAAATGAAGAAAAAACCTACTTAGAGTAGACATAGGACCATAAAAATTCATATTTGATAACTTCTAACCTTACTCTATCACAATCCATGAAAAACTCAAAATGCATAAAAATTGCCATAAGGACCCTTTTCACATGGGCGCAATCATATATGTTTTGAACACTGTTTTCATTTGCATCTTTGTTTTATATGATTAATAAAGAAACATTAATCAGGCTTGTGAAATCATTAAAAAAAGTTTGAAGGAAAACAAAGGTGCCTTATTTGTCAATAACATTTTCTAGTTTTTAGAAATTGTTCGTGTGTAAAGCATGCTCTTGTGAATTGTATCCACTGAATGGCATAAACTACATAGACTTAAGCTTTCTGCACGTGTTAATTATTACGTAAATGAGGAAAATTGAAAATAGAAAAGTTTAAGCTATCACGATTATCAAATTAGTTTTGGTGTTGGGTTTCCAATACCGTTTTTTTTTTCAGGTAAATATTCGAATATGAAACACATTTAAAAGACTCCTTTTGTCTTTTATTTAGAAATGGTTTGAGGAATACGGTATTTCTCAAATAAAGATGTCCAGTACAGTGAAACAATATATTGTAAACAATTAACATAAGGATTTCTTTGGGGAAAATGAATTCTATATCAAATA